>NC_091447.1:25525774-25759972 GCF_964237555.1 Oryctolagus cuniculus | reverse complement strand
AGTCCTACTTTACATAATTAATTTAAGGAAACAAACAGAAATCAGAAGGAGCCAAATCAGGATTCACACCTTCACAGAGCTGCCCCTGTTTCGTGAGAGGAGTGGGCGCTGACGTCCTGGTGGTGAAGAACTCCCCAGGGAAGCTCTTCCTGGGGCTTTCTTGACCAGTGTGCTTTCACACAGGACCACCGTGGCTCTACCACGCTTCATCTCCTGTCCTAATTCATTTAAGAAATGCCTCCGCATCTTGTTTCCAGCTGCTTGAACTTACTGTGTACACTTGAGAGCTCTGCTCGAGTCAGCAGCTGATTTGGGTGCAGCAGCCTTGTCACCCATCAAGCAGAATGCTAATTCCACTTTAATTTTTCAGTCAGAATTGTGTAAGCGGAACCATCTGAGATGTCTGTGGCATTAAATTTTGTTTCTTCTGTTAATTGTCAGTCTTCTTCAATCAGAGCACAAAGAAGATCAATTTTTTTCTCACCAGTTAATGTGTATGGTCTGTTGTTGCAGGCTTCGTTTTCAGCAAACTGCTGATTTCTTTGGGGCATTTGATCCTGGAAATGACCTGTCAAGTCTTCACCAAGAATTCATGTTGCTCTGATAGAAGATCTTTTCAAACTGATATATTGTACTTTTTTTAAAAAGATTCTATTTATTTATTTGAGAGGCAGAGGTAGAGAGAGAGGGAGACAGAGAGAAAGGTCTTCCTTCTGCTGGTTCACTCCCCAAATGGCTGCAACAGCTGGAGCTGGGCCAATCTGAAGCCAGGAGCCAGGAGCTTCTTCCAGGTCTCCCATGCGGGTGCAGAGGCCCAAGCACTTGGGCCATCTTCCACAGCTTTCCCAGGCCATAGCAGAGAGCTGGATCAGAGGTGGAGTAGTTGGGACACAAACCGGCACCCATATGGGATGCCAGCAGCTTAGGTGGAGGCTTAGCCTACTGTGCCACAGCCCCGACCCCTATCTTGTCCTCCTTTTTTTTTTTTTTTCTTTTTGACAGGCAGAGTTAGTGAGAGAGAGAGAGACAAAGGTCTTCCTTCCGTTGGTTCACCCCCCAAAATGGCCGCCACGGCCAGCACACTGCACCGATCCGAAGGCAGGAGCCAGGTGCTTCCCCCTGGTCTACCATTCGGGTGCAGGGCCTGAGTACTTGGGCCATCCTCCACTGCCTTCCTGAGCCACAGCAGAGTGCTGGACTGGAAGAGGAGCAACTGGGACAGAATCCAGCACCTGGACTGGAACTAGAACCCAGAGTACCGGCACCACAGGCGGAGGATTAGCCTAGTGAGCCAAGGCACCGGCCTATCTTGTCCTTCTTAAGTGGCACAAACCAGATCATTCCTTCCTGTTCAGATGTTATGACAAATTAGTACAAGTTTATTTGGTGCAAAAAACTTTTGAAAATCATGCATTTCAAAATACTCATTTTCTGTGAATGTTTTAAATACCTCTCTCTGAGCATTGTCTTCTGTGAGGTTGTTATTAATGAATATAAAGCCTAATTTTAAATACCCCCAAAATTCTTTTAGCTCAATTTTAAAAAATTATATATTTATTTTAAAGGTGGAGATACAGAGAGGCAGGGAGGGGATAAGGGGGGCTTCCATCCGCTGGTTCACTCCCCAGATGGCCACAATGGCAGGAGCTGCACAGATCCAAAGCCAGGAGCCAGGAGCTTCCTCTGGGTATCCCACACAGGTGCAGAGTCCCAAGGACTTGGGCCATCTTCTACTGCTCTCCCAAGCTATAGCAGAGAGCTGGATTGGAAGTGGAGCAGCCAGGACTTGAACCGGCACCCATGTGGGATGTTGGCACTGCAGGCAGTGGCCCCACCTGCTACGCCTCGGTGCCAGCCCCTCAACTTTTTCATATCTTTATCCAAAACTCCTTCAAGCAGGGGTGGGCATTCGGCCTCGTGGTTAGGATGCTAGTTAGGATTTCCATGTTTTACGTTGGAGTGCCTGGGTTTAACTCCTGGCTCTGGCTCCTGACACCAGCTTCCTGATAATGCAGACTCTGGGAGGCAGCGGTGGAACTGAACTGGTTGGGTCCCTGCCACCTGCATAGGAAACTGAGATTCAGGTCCCAGCTTCCCACTGCTGCAGACATTCAGGAAGGGAACCAGCGGATGGGGAGCACGCTCTCGCCCTCTCTTTGCCTCTCAAAAGAATAAAGATATATATTTTAAAAACCCTTTAAAATCTTTTTCCAGAGAATAAGCATATTCTACAATATTAACTGAATCTAAATTTATAATCTTAGACTACTTTTGAAATTTACTTTTCTTTGGCATCGATTCTTCACTGTGATTTTCTTATTTTTTTTTTTTTTTATGTAACGCTTTGAGTTAGATTCCTCTTATATATCTTTTGCTAGCCACCGTTTTCGTAGCTCACCATCTTTAAGGTAAATGTTAAATGCTTCAGATCAGGCCTATGATGTGGGGCGTGACTCCCCACTGGGAGCTGCCAAGCAGGTCTCCAGTCCTCACTGAGGTTTCCTGCAGGCACACAGGCATACAGGTTGTTTGCTCCTCCCCAGGTACAGCTGTTTCCGGAGCATTTCAAGACACCTACTCTTTGATCCTTTTCTTGGGTCTTGTCTTTATTTTATTTCAGGGTTTGTCTCGGGTTTCTAGGAGAGCCTATGTTTGGCAGCTCACCCAAGATAGCTCCCACAGAGCCCATCTCAGTTTTAGCTGTCTCTTAGATTTTCTTAAATAATTTATTTTATTATTATGAGTTCTCTCATGATTTTCTCATGTTTATTAAAAGCTGCTTAAAGTTCCATAATATGAGTGGAACCATTGCTATGTTCAGGTCTACGCTGTAAGGTTGTATAGTTTGTACATTGTATAAAAGTGACTAGTTAAGAGGACACGTGGGAGCTGAAATCCAACCTTCAGTCCACTAATTAAGCCGTGCACTAGTGGGGCTCTGCCCAGTCAGAGAAGATAACTTTCTCCAATCCGTGCGGTAGCCACGTGAGGACTTCAGTATATTAGTAGGACAGTGTCTTGCTCTTCCCTGTTGTGATCATATTTATCTCAGATCCAAAGAGAAGGAAGGTGTGTGGGTGGCAGGAGTGCATCCGCCCTCCCCCAGCTCTGTGTCTGTCTGTCTCTTCTGTAGATGGATCTCTGGGGTTCTAGCTCTGGCTCAGCTGGTATAATTAATTTTCTTTTGGATGACATTGGCCCTGAGCTTTGGGTTCCTCTAGCTCAGGATTTCTCCTCTTCTCTTCTCTGCAGTCCCAGGCAAGTTACTTAACTTTTATGTTTCTGCTTCCTCATCCATAAAACAAGAACAGAGAACTCACCTCATAGTTGGACAAATTAAATCATTTAATCACTGTAAAAATACTGAGGACAGTTCCAGTACCTAGTAAAAGTTACCAAAATTTAGCTTTATTGAGGAAGACAATTGGTAAATAAATATTGAGTGAGTGAAAAGAATGATGCCAACAGTAATCATTTAAATATGTTTCATCTTTCTTAATTTGGGTTCATATGTTACAGATTGTGGAATCTTGTCTTCCAGATGCTGTTTTTGCAGGTGCCATGCCTACAATGGCAAGTGTCAAGCTGTCTACACTTCATCCCATTGTGAACCACCCACATTATGAGGATGCAGACTTGAGGTTGGCAGCCAATTGAGTATTTCAACCACATTCACTAGCTACTTATTCCTGAACTCAGGAATAGCGAAAAGTCACTGCACGTGCGCACACACACACACTCACACACAGGAAGTACCTACATTTTACTGTGTGTGCTTTTGAAAATTTAGAGCATTTTGCTGGCTGATTATGAGAACTCTAATTTCTACCAAAGTCTAAAAGTTTTGTTTTCTTTAAGTGGCTGATTTTAAAAAATCAAGTTGTTCATTCCATTAATGGTCAGTGTAATCTTTCCTTTCACTGGATTTTTGGTCTGTTGTTAGAGGTAAATTTTTGAATTATTTAAAGGTTCACCTCTGGTTGTGGCAAAAGGGAATATCCTATATACTTCAAATCCTAAGTATTATGCAGAGATAGCAATTTGTTCAGAATTTCAGTTTGTTCAGGAATATTCCCACATAAGTTCAGAAAACCTGTTCCACCATATTTTAGTGAATGTCCATTTCTCAGTTCTGTTAAGGTGATTTTTCAGTCTGCTTTGATATGCTAGATGCCCACTTTTCAAATGTCCTAATTGCTATATTTAGCTTCAATTGATGTGTTTTTTGGAATGTCTATTGATGACGTTATATCCTGAAATCTATGTTTGTACTACATTTAGTCTCTATAGAAACATATGACATTATATAATTATTTTAGGAATTATGTGAAGCAAATTTTATACCCTAAGTCATTGTTTTACTATCCAGTATAGCCATAGACTAGTTTATACATTAATAAGCAGTATCTACAAAAGAAAAATGGCTCTAAGTTTTAGCACTTTCAAAATATAAATAGGAATATGGAAACTGCTGTTCCCAGAACAACATTATATCATTTTGGGATACACACACACACACACACACACACACTCACACTCAATTCAGTAAGAGGGGTAAGGTCTTGATTTATTAGCAGTATTTTCTTAGTCTTTCTATTAGTATTTACTTTAAAATGTTTTAACCTCTTGTTAAAATTTAAAGGGCTCGGACAAAAATAGTTTATTCTGCATACAGTCGAAAGTCTGCAAAAGAAGTGAGAGATAAATTGTTGGAGTTACATGTAAATTATTACATTTTAGAAGAGGCCTGGTGTGTTGTAAGAACTAAGTGAGTATTGACTCCATGATTTATGATATGGTATATTTTTAAACAAAAAATGTTTTACTTTGTTACAGTAGTTCTGGTTCCTTAAGAACTTAAAAAAATAAATTCCATTAAAATATTACAGTGGTGTTTTAGTTAAAATTATTTCACCTAGGAAGGTAAAATTATACTTTAAATAAAATCTAATTACAAAAATTATGCTATATTTTAGTATCCCAATTTTCCATTTAAATTTAACATCTTAAACTTAGCTTGTTAATGTGAAATTTTTATGAAAATTTTTATTAGATGTTTGACTTACAGATTTGAATTTATAACAAGATCAGATGCTAGCATTTTGCTACTACAGCTGAATTATATTTGGATTTGTAAGAACTAAAGAAAAATATCACATACCTCAAAATGACATGAGAAACATTTCTAATTAAAAGGTTTAAGTTTCTGAACTTCATATCTCTAAAAATAATAAAATTCCAAGATATTCAGTGAAATCTCTTAAAGCCTTTGTTTAGATGTCTAAGCAGAAACATCAGGTACAACACATGACGGATTCCAGAGACATTAACTGCCTATTAAAAGAGTAGCAACAGGCCGGTGCCTCGGCTCGCTAGGCTAATCCTCCACCTGCAGCACCGGCATCCCGGGTTCTAGTCCCGGTCAGGGCGCAGGATTCTGTCCCAGTTTCTCTTCTTCCAGTCCAGCTCTCTGCTGTGGCCCGGGAAGGCAGTGGAGGATGGCCCAAGTCCTTGGGCCCTGCACCTGCATGGGAGACCAGGAGGAAGCAGATCCTGGCTTCGGATCGGTGCAGTGTGTCGGCCGTAGTGGCCATTTGGGGGTGAACCAATGGAAAAGGAAGACCTTTCTCTCTGTCTCTCTCTCTCTAACTCTGCCTGTCTGCTGTTAAAAAAAAAAAAAAAAAAAAGTAACAACAACAAATTGACAATCACAAGAACCAGATTCCGGATTTTCTATAATGTATTGTCTACCATGTCCAGTTTTCAACAAAAAATTAGACATGCAAACAAATGGGGAAGTGAGACCAATACTTGAAAAGAAGAACTTAGTCGATACTGATTGAAGTTGGCTGAAATGCTAGATTTAGCAGCCAAAGACTGCAGTGTCACTCTTAAGAGTATATTCAAAGCCTTTTCTGGGGTAAAAATAAACATACGACATGGTAAAAGTATATGTGTGTGTATATGTATATGTGTGTGTGTGTGTGTGTGTTAAGAAATAAAGAAAACCATGGTATCACTGAGTGAACAGATGTGGAATCTCCACAGAGAAATAGAACCTCCCCCCATTGGAAATTCTAGAGCTGAAAGTATAATAGTGAAATGAAAATCCTTCAAATGTACTCAACAACAGAAGCAGAACAAAAATTAGTTATTTTGAGGGTATACCAAGAAAGAATAGACAACTCAAAGAACAAAGGTAACAGGAAAAATAGTCAAAGCCACAGATACCAATGTAATACTATTAAATAGTTTAAACACAAAGATAAGTTTAATACCAGAAAAAATGAGAAAAAAACACTGAAACGTTGGCCAAAAATTTCTCAAATTTCAAAAAAAAGCCATTAACTTAGATATCCAATCTCAAGAAATCTAATTAGGATAAACCAAAGAAAACCACAGGATACATAATAATAGTCAAAAAGCAAAGATAAACTCTTCAAAGTATCGAGAGAAAAAAATTGTAAACATCTGACTTTTCATCAGAGATATTGGAATTCAACCAACATGTGGATGATAACTCAAAGTGTTGAAGGAAATAATCAAGAATTCTGTGTTACGACAGTAGATGTTCAGTAAATATTAACTGTGGGGCCAGCGCTGTGGCGCAATGGGTTAAAGCCCTGGCCTGAAGCGCCGGCATCCCATATGGGCACCGGTTCTAGTCCTGGCTGCTCCTCTTCCAATCCAGCTCTCTGCTATGGCCTGGGATAACAGTAGAGGATGGCCCAAGTCCTTGGGCTCCTGCACCCATGTGGGAGACCCGGAAAAAGCTCCTGGCTCCTGGCTTCAGATCAGCACACCTCCAGCCGTTGTGGCCATTTGGGGAGTGAACCAGCAGATGGAAGACCTCTCTTTCTGTCTGTATCTCTCTCTCTCTAACTCTGTCTTTCAAATAAATAAAATAAATCTTTAAAAAATATTAACTGTTTTTAGGAAAAAAAAACTAATGAAGAAATAATACCCTGTAAAAATATTAGAAAAAAAATAGAGCAAAAAGTATCATTTCCCTGCTTATTTGCTGAGAGCTATATTTCCCTGATAAATGAGAAAATTTCACAAGGAAACTATAGTTTCCCCTTGGAAATATAGATGAAAAAGTCCTTCACAAATATTAGTAAGCTGATCTGAGCAATACTTTAAAAAAAATCTGTCAAGGTCAATTAGGTTTAAAGAATTCAAAAATGGCTTAAATTCACCATATTTATTTTATTTTTTTATTTTTTATTTATTTATGTATTTTTTGACAGGCAGAGTGGACAGTGAGAGAGAGAGAGAGAGAGAAAGATCTTCCTTTTGCTGTTGGTTCACCCTCCAATGGCTGCCGCAGCTGGCATGCTGCGGCCAGTGCATCGCGCTGATCTGAAGCCAGGAGCCAGGTGCTTCTCCTGGTCTCCCATGCGGATGCAGGGCCCAAGGACTTGGGCCATACTCCACTGCACTCCCTGGCCATAGCAGAGAGCTGGCCTGGAAGAGGGGCAACCGGGACAGAATCTGGCTCCCCGACCGGGACTAGAACCCCATGTGCCAGCGCCACAAGGTGGAGGATTAGGCTATTGAGCCACGGTGCCGGCCTATTTTTATTATTATTTTTAAAGATTTATTTGAAAGAGTTACACACAGAGAGAAGGAGAGAAAGAGGTCTTCCATCCGCTGGTTCACTCCCCAGTTTGCCACAATGGCCAGAGGTGTGCCAATCTGAAGCCAGGAGCCATAAGCTTCTTCCGGGTCTCCCACATGGGTGCAGGGGCCCAAGCACTTGGACCATCTTTTGCTTTCCCAGGCCATAACAGAGAGCAGTATTGGAAGAGGAGCAGCCGGGACTCAAACTGGTGCCCATATGAGATGCCGGCGCTTCAGGCCAGGGCTTTAACCCGCTGCGCCACAGTGCCGGCCCCCACCATATTAATTTTAAAAAGAAAATCTGTGTAATCGTCTGAATATGTGCAAGAAAAAGTACTTGATAAAATTAAGCACTCCCTCCTGGTAAACTCCCTGCTAATGAGAACTCTATTCAGCATGATTATTTAACATGATAAAGGATGTCTACAAAGCAACCAATAACTAACACCTGCCTAGTGGTGAATGGCTGGATGTTTTCTGAATGATGGGGATCAAAAGGTGAATATCTTTTCACTCTGTAAAACTTTCTAAGGAAGCCATTCAAATGCGGTTAAGTCCAGAAAAAGAAAGTAAAGACACACAGATTGAAAGGGAAGAAGAAAAACTATTTGTAGTTAATATGTTTATATAAGGAAAAAAACATAACATGTTTATTAAAAAGCTGTTAAAACCAATATCACCAAGAAAGGATCAGCATTCAGAAATTACTTCTATTAAAATGGAAAATGAAATTTAAAATCCCATTTATATTAAAATATTAGGAATATTTAGGGGAAATCATAATAACTTTTTTTTTTTTTTTGACAGGCAGAGTGGACAGTGAGAGAGAGAGAGACAGAAAGAAAGGTCTTCCTTTGCCGTTGGTTCACCCTCCAATGGCCGCCGTGGCCGGCGCACCACGCTGATCCGAAGGCAGGAGCCAGGTACTTATCCTGGTCTCCCATGGGGTGCAGGGCCCAAGGACTTGGGCCATCCTCCACTGCACTCCCTGGCCATAGCAGAGAGCTGGCCTGGAAGAGGGGCAACCGGGACAGAATCCGGCGCCCCGACCGGGACTAGAACCCGGGGTGCCGGCGCCACAAGGCGGAGGATTAGCCTAGTGAGCCGTGGCGCCGGCTATAATAACGTTTTTCAAACTAGTTATCGAGAAAAATCTTTAGAAGGATCCAGAAAAAATATACCTAGAATGTAATAAATACAGAATTTCTATCACATTTCTGCCCAGAAACAATGGAAGCAAAAATATAGTGGAGTAACATCTTAAAGTACTAAAAAAAATATATTATCAGCCTGTAATCCCATCCTCATTGCAAATATATCCCAAAATGGAGTTGAAAGAGACTTCCTGCACACAAATTCTGAAAGAATTAATCTTCAGCAGACCTGTACTGCAAGAATTATAAACTAAAGTCCTTTTTGCAAGATGGAAATATGGATGTACACAAAGGAGTCAAAAGCATGCAGAGGATAACTACTTATGTGAATTTTGCATAAAAGATAATTAAATCAGGGAAACACAGCAATGTACTATGTGCAAGTGTCTGGCGTATAACAGATCTTCCTAGGCAAACGAATCAAATTCACAAGCTTTTATTGGGATTCCGCTCCCCGGCGAGGTTCCCCAGTCCCAACAGAGCAGAGGCCAGAGAAGTTGTGCATCAGAGGTTAGGAGGGCTCCTTTTATAGATACAGGGCATGGGGGTTAAAGGTTGAGGCAGGTCTGATCCTCACTGGTTGACCTTTAGGCACCCATGGGGACCTTAACAGGGACTTTTCTTCCCCGGAAGTGCGGGTAGGGACTCTCCATTCCCGGAAGTGTAGGCCTTCTCTCCTTGTGGATCCCAAAGCTACCATCCCAACCTTTTGATGGTAGGAAAGGGGGCGATGATGAGTCTCTCTGGCTACTTCCTGCTGACTGGGGGTGATGAGGTACTCTTCACTGGCATGGGGCGATGTCTCTAGCTGCTGTCTCCTGGGTGGGGAGCCAAATATATCCCTGTAGCAGCATTTGGTTGACCGCCTGGTTGCTGAAGGCCTTGGTTCATGCCATTATCACCTGCTGTAAACACTTAAATGGACACTGTCGTATACGAGTCAGGGTGAGAATAGCAACCATTGATGCTAAGAGTGGCATTAACCAGGTAATGAAAGGATTTCATAGAGGAGAGGAAATGAGGGGAGTCTCTGGACCCTTGTGAGGATTGTTTGATGGACGTGGTTTAAATCTGAGCCTAGCCAAGACCGGGAGAAAGGCCACTCAACTTTTGCAGGTGGAGGGGTTTGTAGAGAAATTCTGAATAATCATACAACATTAAGTGGAGGAGAGGACCATCATACACACAGGTTAGGAGTAGAGCCGTTGATGTTCGAGTAGAGGCTGTGGTTACAAAGGAATGAGACCCAAGTGGGCTAGACAGGGTCTAGAACAAAAGACAAAGTCATTATTAAAGGACCAAAGGTGCTGTCAAAGCCACAAATAAGTTCTCCAATTGAGAGACAAATAGAAACTGACAGAAGGGGCTTGATAATAATCTGGTGGGCTTTAGGTCTTGTAAGTTAAGAGGCCCAGACCTACCTATCTTTTCACATAGGGTACATCCTAAGGGAGGTGTGAACCTCCTTGGGTAAGGCACCCTGTTGGCTTCCATTACCTAGCTGGCCTGGGAGGATAACTGGCCAGGTAAAGGCAGGTGGCATCTCTAACAAGAAATTTACAGTTCTGCCTGCAATGTTGCTGACCCTACTTGGCTGTCCCCTCAGCTATGGTGGTCACTTTGGGAGTTGGGATGAGTGAAGGGCTTTTCAGCTTGGAGCCAGCAAAATCTGTGGCTCTGACCTGGAGTCCTTCGACTCCAAGGCAGTTCCATTTCCGGTGATCCAACTCTTTCTTGGCTGGCAGAGCTGCCAGGGCTTATCACAAGCTGACTTCTGCTGAAGCCCAAGCTTACCACATTGAAAGCCACTGCAGTAGACTGGCCTGTTGTGTCTCCCTGAGGGCAGATCACTGTACAGAACAGCCGTTAATAGGCTGCCACCTATCTTTACATTGCTTCTGATGCCTAGCTTTCTTTTCCTCCTGGGTTTTATTAAAGTAGACCAGAGGATGCAAGTCAAGGGGGTGCTCAAGTCCCATCTCTAACCTTTGCGGCCTAAACTAGAAGTCTGTAGTCACAGGCATGTTCTGAGAGTGGTTTTTCTGAGGTAGATAATGCCCATGAGGAAAGCTATGTCCTCGCTTTAAAACTTTCTTTCTCTTTGGTCTGAAAGGGAGGTCTTGCCTGTTTACTGTGCCCATGGCATAGTGAAATTATAATTTAAGCTCTTATTTTGCCTATACTATTACAGAAAAATGTTAGCCATCCCTTTTATAAGATCTAGAAGTCAAATTTTGCATCTTGGCGAGTCCTTCAAAATAGAATTAGTTTCCTACCTCAAAGAAAATAGAGAAATGAGAGAACAAATTGGTCTTAGAATAGAGAAATGAGGGAGCAAGTCCTAGATTGCCTGCTGACAATATCAATATCAAATGAAAACTTAGCAAGCGATTTAACTTAAGAAAACATTTACCAGAAGGTCCAATGCCTTCTATAAACTTTAAGAATACATGTATTTGGAAACATCTCTTAAGTATCTAACATGGTGTAGCTTGTTTAACCAGTAAACTTAAGCATAAACATATAAAATATTTTTAGATTCTTTCCACCAACAAATTTAAAACATCTGATACAGAAATTCAGATCACATGAATCAAATATAACTTTGATTAATTTTAGCTGTTTAAATTTATGGGCAATATTTTATCTACAAGCCAATTAAAAGAGTTCTTAATAAATTTTCCCATGTAGACATACAGTATGTATACACATATCATAGAATAGCAGATTCAATAATAGCTTTTTAAACTCTTTAACTGTTTTATTTTTATTTTTATTTTTTTTGACAGGCAGAGTGGACAGTGAGAGAGAGAAAGAGACAGAGAGAAAGGTCTTCCTTTTCCGTTGGTTCACACTCCAATGGACGCCACGGCCCGTGCACTGCGATTGGCGCATTGCGCTGATCCGAAGCCAGGAGCCAGGTGCTTCTCCTGGTCTCCAATGTGGGTGCAGGGCCCAAGCACTTGGGCCATCCTCCACTGCACTCCCTGGCCACAGCAGAGAGCTGGCCTGGAAGAGGGGCAACCGGGACAGAATCTGGTGCCCTGACCGGGACTAGAACCTGGTGTGCCGGCGCCGCAGGCAGAGGATTAGCCTATTGAGCCGCGGCGCCAGCCTCTTTAACTGTTTTTTATTTACCAATTGATTCGAATTACTTTCTGCTCTTAGAACCTCAGCTAACCATACTTTCTCTCAGTTGGTACCTGTAATACATTGTTGGCTTCATCTGTTTACTGAGCCATCCCAAAATACTGAATACAATAGATGTGGCTGGAAAAAGTCCGTCAGAACCTATAGGAGGACAGCTAAGCACAGAACCAACAATGCTTTAGTTTTATGAGCAGCAAATCTGATATATAAAACTGGATGACAAAAGACTTTAAAGCCGGCGCCGCGGCTCACTAGGCTAATCCTCCGCCTAGCGGCGCCAGCACACCAGGTTCTAGTCCCGGTCGGGGCGCCAGATTCTGTCCCGGTTGCCCCTCTTCCAGGCCAGCTCTCTGCTGTGGCCCGGGAGTGCAGTGGAGGATGGCCCAGGTGCTTGGGCCCTGCACCCCATGGGAGACCAGGAAAAGCACCTGGCTCCTGGCTCCTGCCATCGGATCAGTGCGGTGCGCCGGCCGCAGCGCGCAGGCCGCGGCGGCCATTGGAGGGTGAACCAACGGCAAAAGGAAGACCTTTCTCTCTGTCTCTCTCTCTCACTGTCCACTCTGCCTGTCAAAAAAAAAAAAAAAAAAAAAGACTTTAAGTTGCCACGTTTAAAATTATAAACTTATTATAAACTCAACAAGAGGCACTTGCTTATTTCACACAGCATTTTTGAAAGCATCTGTAGGATTTTACAGAACATTAACTCTTTAGGCCTCTGTAGTTAAAATAGATCACAAAGCTTTGGCTGTTGCCAGGCATTTGGCGAGTAACCAGTGGATGGAAGATTCTCCCTCCCTCCCTCTCATCCCCTCCTCTCTCCTCTATCCTTTCCCTCCCCCTCCCCTCTCTCCCCCTCTCCCTCTCTCCTGTCTCCTCTTTCTCCCTTTCCCTCCCCCCTCCCTCTCCCCTCCTCTCTTCTTTTCCCTCTCCTTTAAAAAAATGAATGAGACTTTAAAGAAAACAATAGTGTAAGTCTGGGATGGAGAAAACAGAGTGTACTGTGTGAGGTTTTTATTCTATAAGTATATCCTATACATTTTAAGATTCACTGAAATAAGGAGCTATAACTAATAAGGCAGCAAACAAAATTAAAATGGAAGCATATGAATCAGTCCGTGCAAAAGAATGAAGAACTGGAAAAGAGAAGCAAACATAAAATGGGACACATTAAGAAAGCAGGAGGCAAGATGGCAGGTTGAGACACAATCAGCAGTCATAGTACTTTTAAATGGACTGGGGAAGGCTTAGTAATGACATCCTCCTTGCCATAGGCTATCCATGTCTTAATCCCTAGAACCTAAATATGTTATCCATGTGGAGAAAGGAAGTTTTCAAATGTCATTAATTAAATTAATGCTTTTGAGATCTGAAGAATATCCTGATTAGCCAGGTAGGGCCAGTGTTATTGCAAGGAAAACTTAAAAGGAGACAAGAGTCAGTTAAAGGTGGTGGTGACAGAAACAGAGTAATATGAGGCCACAAGACAAGGAATGAGACTAGCATCCAGGAGCTGCAGAAGGCCATGAAGTGATTCTCTTAGAGCCTGCACAAAACTCAGAGCCCTGCCAGTACCCTCATTTAGAACAGAACATGTATATTGCTTGATCCATTGTGTTTGTTATCACTTGTAACAGCAGCAGTGGGAAACTATTGTGGAACTATATGTCACAACTAAAAATCAAGAATTGTCAGGCTGCATATTAGAGCAAGACCATCAAGTGTGTCCCCTCAAGAAATTTATTTAATCAAAGTAAATAAATAGGTTAAAATTAATGGAGAGCAAAAAGATATATCATGCTACTGGTAGTCCATAGAAAGTTGGTGCAGCTGTAATATAACAAAAGTAAATCCGCGGCTTGATAGGCTAATCCTCTGCCTGCGGCGCCGGCATACCCGGTTCTAGTCCCGGTTGTCCCTCTTCCAGGCCAGCTCTCTGCTGTGGCCCGGGAGTGCAGTGGAGGATGGCCCAAGTCCTTGAGCCCTGCACCCACATTGGAGACCAGGAGAAGCACCTGGCTCCTGGCTTCGGATCAGCGCGATGCGCCGGCCGTGGCGGCCACTGGAGGGTGAACCAACAGAAAAAGGAAGACCTTTCTCTCTCTGTCTCTCTCTCTCACTGTCCACTCTGTCAAAAAAAATTGAATACAAATATTATGAAGATTAATGAAGGTCACTTTGTAATGAGAAGGATCTATTTTTCAGGAGGACATAACAACCCTAAGCATTTATGCACTATAACTGAACTTTCAAATACATGAAACAAAAATTTATAGAACTATAAGGGAAAATAGACAAATCAATGATATGGTCAGAAATTGGAATATTCCTCTGAGTAATTTACAGAACAAGTAAAAAACAAATTCAGCAGATCAGTAGAAGACTTGAATGACACTATCAATCACTGTGACCTAATTGACACTTGCAGAACACACCACCTACAAACAGTTAAGTAGGCATTCCTTTCAACACAGACTATTTACCAAGAAAGACCATATTCTGGGCTATGAAACAAGTTTCAATGCATTCATTAAGATCCTACAAAATGTGTTCTGTGCCTATAGTGAAATTAAGTTAGAAATCAATATCACAAATATATATGGAAATCCCCCCCCAAATACTTAGAAAATAAGTGTAATGCAATCAAATATTCCATTGGCCAGATAGAAATAACAGGAGGTTTCAAAATATTTTAACCTGAGGGAAAACAGAAATACAACTTTCAAATATTTGTGGGATGTAGATAAAGCAGCACTTGAAGAGTTGGGTTTTTGTTGTTATTGCTTGTTTGAATACTGAATTTCTGTAACAACAAAGACCTAACCTTCACCATAAGAAACTAGAAAAAGGGGCCAGTGTTGTGGCACAGCAGGTTAAGCTGTGCTTGGGACACCGGCATCCCATATCTGAGTGGTGGATCAAAACCCAGTTGCTATATTTCTGATCTAGCTCCCTAATAATGTACCTGATGGGGCAGGGGGTGATGGCCCAGGTTCTTGAGTCCCTGTCACCCACGTGGAAGAGCAGGATGGAGTTTCCAGCCCCTGGCTTCAGCCTGATCCAGCCCTGGATCTTCTGACCGTTTGGGAGTGGACCAGTGGATAGAAAATCAATCAGTTCTCTCTCTCTCTCTCTCTCTCTCTCTCTCTCTCTCTCTGCTTTTCAAATAAATAATAAATGAACACTTATTTTAAAAAAGGAAATAGAAAAAGAAGAAATGAAAGTAAGGAGAAGAAAAGAATAACAGATCAGACTCAGTGTATGAGATCCCTAAACCCCTGTGTTCATTGCAACACTATTCATGATAGCCAGGATATGCAGTCAACCAAAGATAAAAGCAAGCATATATGCATGCCAGTAATTGTACACGCCTTTTCAGAACAGCTTATTTTGTAACCTAAAACTGGAAACAACCCAATATCTATCAATAAGTGAATGGGTAGATTATCCAGATATTGTAACACTTCTCAACAACAAAAATGAGTGTTGAATCTCAAAAATATGCTGAGAAACAAAGCCAATCAGAAAGCACGCAATAATTTCAGAAAATACAGATCTGTAATGACAGCAGATACAGGGTTGCCTGGCTGAAACAAGAAACAAGAATGGAAGATTATCAAAAGGCAAGAGTAAACTTTGGAAGAGATGGATATATTCATTATTTTTTCTTGGGGGCTATGGTTTCCTAAGTGTAGATGTATTAAAATGTATCAAAATGTATACTCTAAATACATGTAGTTTACTGTGTGATTATTGTGTTATCATGCCTTAGTAAGTCTGCTAAAACTGATGAAGACTGTTACCTAGAACGTATGAAGAACTATCATACCTCAATAGTAAGAAACAATACAAAATAAAGCAAAATATTTGAACATTGTACCAAGAAAGTATTTTAAATGATCCATAACCACATTAGAATGACTAAAATTAAAAAGACTGATAATACCAAGTCTCTGTGAGGACGCAGAGTAAGTTAAGCTCTCATTCTCTGCCGATAGAGATGGCAAATGGGCATGCATTTTGGCAAACAGTCTTGAAGTTGCTTGTAAAGTGAAATACTTAGCATACAACCCAGCAACTCCTAGGTGTTTCTTTAAGAGAAATGGAACATTTGTCCACATAGAACTTTATTCATTACCATTCATGGCAGCATTGCTCACCGAAGGATGGTATCATCAAAAATTCAGAATATCCCAAATGTCTATCCCCTTACAAATGGAAAAGCAAATTGTGGTATCCGCATACATTGAAATACTATTTAGCAATAAAAACGAGGAAAACCCGGAAACTACAATAGCAGTTGCAGGAACTGAAACATCTAAGGTATGAATATAAAAAACATATTAAGGTAGAGAGTCAGAAATGCAGTGCCTACATAATGTGTTTATGTGAAATCTTGAGAAGGCAAAACTATAGTGCATGGCCGGCGCTGCGGCTCACTAGGCTAATCCTCCACCTTATGGCGCTGGCACACCGGGTTCTAGTCCCGGTCGGGGCACTGGATTCTCTCCCGGTTGCCCCTCTTCCAGGCCAGCTCTCTGCTGTGGCCAGGGAGTGCAGTGGAGGATGGCCCAAGTGCTTGGGCCCTGCACCCCATGGGAGACCAGGAGAAGCACCTGGCTCCTGGCATCAGATCAGCGCGGTGCACCCGCCTCAGCGTGCTGGCCGCGGCAGCCATTGGAGGGTGAACCAACGGCAAAGGAAGACCTTTCTCTCTCTCTCTCTCTCTCTCTCTCTCACTGTCCACTCTGCCTGTCCAAAAAAAAAAAAAAAAAAAAAAAAAAAACTATAGTGCAGAAAGATGGGTGCTTTCCTAGGGCTCTTTGAGGAGGGCACTGCCTGCTGAAAGGCACAAGGGGGCAGGCATGTTGGCTGATGGGAATTCTCTGTATTATGATTGGGGTGGTGCTTGTGCATCTATACACAGTTGCCCTACTTCTAAAACTTCACACACATAATGGGGATTTTATTGCATATTAATTATACCTTAATAAAGGCATTAAAAATTAGAAAAGAGTTTTGCTTGACTTCTTCTCCTTAAAGACTTTCATGCAGATTTACTCTGCAGTGAGACAGTGTCTCAGCCCACTCAGAGCTGCCCACTTGGGCTGCCTTGGACTCTGTTTTCATGCTAACCCAAGGCAATTTAATGCTCAGAATTGAGAAATGCATCAGTTTGTCTCATTCCCCGGCAAATAGGCTCTATGTACGGATAGTGATGGCACTTGGAAAGTATATTTTTATTTCATTTTGAAAGGTTTTAGATATATATTTCTGAATGCATAGCGAATCTTTGCTATTAGGACATAACACATTGCTTGGGTAAGTGAGGCATAGAAGCATGACATACTTCATATTCATTATTTCTAAATGTTGAATTTACATTTTTGAAATGTTGCTTTAACATCTTTAACTTCACCGCTCTCTGAGAACCTAGGAAATACTTCGTAATGTGTGCACTTCCTCTGGAGATGAATGCTCTGAGTGTGGATACACGGATCTGTGTTTTTCAGGCCCGGTTGCAGCATGCTTGAAATCTGGGATGTGGAAGACCCTTCCAACGCGGCGAACCCACCCTTGTGTAGCATCTTGCTCAAGGACCCGCGGCCCTACTTCACCACGGTGTTTCAGAACAGCATGTACAGAGTCCTGAAGGTTAACTGAGGTCTGCTACACCGCAGTGCGGAGCAGCTCGTGGGGAAAGCAGCACTTTATGGCAGATTTACACGAATAAAAATCACAAGCTTTAATAAGGGATGCTTAGAAAGAAGATAAAAATGATAGAAGGGTTTTCAGATTACCAGAGGGAAATTACTTGTTTTTCATTGAATGTCAGCCCTTATTAAGCCTCTCCTATAAATCATTAAATCATCTCATATTACATTAACGCATTTCACCTTAGCATTTTTAAAGAAAACTATATGTAAAAGAACAATCAAGGATTTGGAAGTCCATTGTTATCCAGCTAAGTAAACTGCTTCAGATTCTCTGGAACGCAGCAGGGCGTATCTGTTCCAAGTTCTTACCCTGCATGGAACGAAAGCCCAGGCTCGGAAGTGACGGAAGTGACAGACACTGCCTGGGTCACAGCCCCTCTGCCTGCTGAGGACACTTGACCTTGTGCCTCCTCAGGGCTTTTGTGCTTTTCTCTCCCCAGCTCTCAGGGAAGATCTACAATAGTTTTAAATAACTTTTTTGTCATTTCATGTCCAAGTGTTTTTGAAGCAGCTTGCTCTGTAATGTTTCGAATCTCTTGAGATGCATTTCCCAGCCAGATGAGTATCTTCACAGGGATCAGTGTCACCTGGTCTCATAGGTTATCAGTCTGTCTTCAGCATCCAGGGGTTTTCCTCCTGATGTCCTGGTGACTAAAACTTGCCGTGATACACTGCCAAGGTTGGGGATTCAACAGACTCAGAAAAGAAAACCCAGTAAAGTGCATTCAGTGAGATTTTCAGAGCCTAAACCTTGAAGGAAGCAAAGGCCTCCACCTCGACGGCCCTGCAGCGCATCGCACGTCGTCCTCCCCAACACCAGCTTTTAATAGCAGCTCTTACATCCTCGTTTCTTTGTGGTTTTGGATGAGGAAGGCCATGGTGTATAAACCATCTGCCCCAAGGCAACCTCCCCAACAATAATGCTTTGAAAAGTGGCAGTGATTTTGCAGATGCTACCAAGTGCAAAGATACAAGTTATTACTCTTCTGTTTGGTAAATATTAAATATGCCAGGTCTGTAGCATTTTAATGTGTACCTACTTTAATCATCTTGGAATTCTTATAATTCCCTTATATTCTTGGCCCACTACACTTAAGAAAATTACTTAATTCCATAGAATAATTCACTTACAGTACGTAGGTGATTATATACAGGAAAGCAATAAAATTAAAGTTTTAGAATTATAAAATATTTTAGTACAGGATGCAAAGCAACTAAGAAAGCATGCCAGCATGCCACATTTTATTTACTTAGCACTTGAAGATAATTTATTTTGGTGTAAATGTGGAACAAAAAAGGAAAAGACATAAAACCTAACATCAGAATTAAAATAGCATTTTGAATGATGTTTTCATGGCAAACACTTTAAAGATACTGATATAATGCAACAAAATGGGGATGAGCTGTATTAACTAATGAGATGTTACATATACATAAAATGTTTTCACATCGATTCATGTTATACCCATGTACTGTGTATGTTAAGTGATAAAACTTGAAGATCCTCTATGTGTTTTTTCTTTTCTTATCCTTTACCAAGCATGATTTTTGACACTGAAGTAGTTCTAATGTGACAGTAGAAATCTTGGGTCTCTGGATTTGTTAGCTATGTTTATATTGACAGTGGTCTTTCTTAACCATTTTGAAACAATTCTGCATGTAGTCTCACTCAGAAAGCAATGCACTGTGGTGGAGATAGTGTGGGCTTTGTAGTCTGCGGTATCTAAGTTTGAATTCTGGCTCTTCTGTTTACCAGGTATTTTTCCTGCTATTCCAAAGACATTTGTTGAGCCTTTACTGTGTGTCAACCACTGTGCTGAGCCTGCTCGTGTCACTATGAGCCTCAATTTCTTCACTTGTGCACTCATACTAATGTGGCAGGGTCATAATGAGGATTAATGAAAAAAGTTGTTCAAGTGCTTGGCACAAATAGACACTCAACAAATACCAGCTATAGCTGCTCTCCCTCCCCTGACCCAGTAATATCAAATTACAAGATGAAATTAGCTCATCTCAGAAATTTCCAGATCAAATAATCCCAGTCAGCAAATGGGAATACTGGACAACAACTTGCTTTTATACAAGTTATGCTTTTGCTTTCTTACCTGTGTATGTTTCATTTTTTGTTCTTTTGAAATGTGAAGACTCTCCGTGGGTGCTGTGGGTTGAGTGATGGGCACTTTATTGCCAATACAGTGAAGCGTTTCCCCTGGTGTCCCAGGATCGTATTTTCTGCACACGGCTCTGAAGCCGTGACTGGCAGTGAGCAGCACACAGGCTGCAGCAGTCCGTTGCGCTTGCACCTGTGAGGAGCTGAAGCGTGCGTCAGCGTGCAGTGTGTGTGTGCCCCGTTCCTGCTGAGGGAGACGTCCCGCATCCGACGAGCCAGAGTGCTTCCACTGTTAATAAATGATAAATCTGCATTTTAGTCATTTGTAGTGCACAAGCAATACAAACTCCAAGTTTTGGGAAAAACATTAAATCTGAAAGGAGAAAATACTCAATAGGCATTATAAAGATCTCATGGTTTTCTTCCAGCCTTTATTTTAGGCATACTTTCATACACTTGTCCTTTAACATAGTTGTCAACAGTTACACATTTTGCTGTTCATGTGATAAATGCAGGAATGTTACCTTGTGATAGAAAACTTTAGTTGTCATATCCAATTTTATGTGTATACATGTGTGCATACATGTATAAAGATATTTATAAAAATTATTCATCTATTTAATTAAAAAGCAGAATTAGGAGGAGAGAGAGCTCTTCCATATGCTGGTCCAGTTCCCCAAAGGCTGCAATGCCCAGGGCTGGGCCAGGAGCTTCCTCCAGGTCTCCCACATGGGTGCAGGGGCCCAAGCACCTGGGCCATCCCCTACTGTTTTTCCCAAGCACATCAGCAGGGAGCTGGATCAGAAGTAGGGCAGCTGGGACTGGAGCCGGCATTGCAGACATTAGTTTAACCCGCTATGCCACAACACCGGCCCCCTGTATATAGATCTTAATGGGTTGTCTGTTTCCATTTTTGTTACATGTATGTATATCTAGAATACTACAGTGTGCTTCCAGTGCATTAAGGTTTTTTTAAAATTTCAAATTTCTTCTCTAAAACAGATTCCATACAGTTAAATGCCAACAAAAGAATATGTGGAGGCAGGCATTGTGGCCCAACAGGTGAAATCTGCCTGCCATGGCGGCATCCCATATCTGAGTGCCTGTTCAAGTCCTGCCTGCTCTGCTTACAATCCAGCATCCTGCTAATGCACCTAGGAAAGCAGAGGAAGAGGGACCAAGTTCTTGGGCCCCTGCCTTCTATGTGGATACCCAGATGGAGTTCCTAGCCCCCACTTTGGTCTGGCTCATTCTTGGCCATTACAGCAATTTTGTGGGGTGAATCAGCAGATCAAAGATCTCTCCCTCTCTCCCTCTCTCCCTCTCTCCCTCTCTCCCTCTCTCCCTCTCTCCCTCTCTCCCTCTCCCTCTCCCTCCCCCTCTCCTTCTCCCTCTCCCTCTCCCATACACACACATAAAATAAATTTTTTTTAGTACTTTCCCCCCTTTTTGTTTTTAAAGATTTTATGTATTTGAAAGTCAGAGTTACACATAGAGACGAGAGGCAGAGAGAGAGAGAGAGGTCTTCCATGCGCTGGTTCATCCTCCAATTGGCCGCAATGGCTGGAGCTGTGCCGATCCGAAGCCAGAAGCCACGAGCTTCTTCCGGGTCTCCCATGCAGGTGCAGGGGCCCAAGGACTTGGGCCATCTTCTGCTATCCTAGGCCATAGCAGAGAGCTAGATTGGAAGAGGAGCAGCCGGGACTAGAACCAGTGCCCATATGGGATGCTGCGCTTCAGGCCAAGGCTTTAACCCACTGCACTACAGCGCTGGCTCCCATAAAATAAATCTTAAAAATAACATGGGCACTCTAAAGCCTTCAGTGCAGTTTGTCTCATATAACCTTTGCAAAAGGATTGTGTGCACCACCCAAAGCCAGTGTATTGCAATACTCATGCAGCAGCCCTCATGAACACTGCTTAATCTTTTACAAAATATTTTCTACTATATTGAAGCCCAGCCCATACCCCTTAGTGCCTTAATGTAGAGTTACTGTGCCCCAGTCTCTCTCCCTGAGCCTACAGTTCCTCTGCAAAGATCAGCTCATTAAGGGAGTGACACAATTGTACCTGTAGATTATGTAGTTGACATCTCAGTGCCAGCCTCCATTCTGAGAATTCTGCAGCACTCACGGACCCCAGTGTCTGCTCTGGACTTGCAGTCCCTATGTCCTCACTGTGTTTACAAGTCAACTCCTTTCTAAAGATAAACTCACTAAATAAGGGAACTGGTACACAGGTCCTGCACACCTTGAAATTTGCTTATCGTCCCTCTAGCTAACTTCCCGGTGCTAGACTTTGAAATTTTTTTCATAAACTTCAAGCCCTGTTTAATAACCAATCTGCCCATGTGGGCCCCAGACAGCTGGAGCCCAAAATAGCATCACAAAATGTCCAAAAGAACATGCTATCTCCCATTGTGGATCAATTGGAGGAAGGCTGTGAGTGCTGGGACGCAATGGAAGACGCACAGGAGCTGATCATAACTCTGTTCAAACTCCCCGCCCCACTGGGGAGCCTGAAGATGGAGCCAGTAGTTGCCAGGCTCCTTGCTCTGTGTTTTCATGAAGTGCTTTTTCTCCCGCACCCCAGCATCAGTAATTGGCTTACTGTGTGCCAGGTGAGTGGACCCTGTTTGGGCAGGTTCTATGCCAATTCCTTCAAACAGTTTTGGAGGAGTTTGATAGCCGTGAGAGGCCCCAGATGGTGGTGGTGTTATGATTTGCATTCATTCCATCATTTGTGAAATTGGTCCTCATTCACATTTGTTGAATGGTTGTATTTCCTCTTGTGTATTACCTCTTTACATATGTATACCTCCACATTTATGGCTGTTCATTTCAGCACTGAGATTGCTAGTCCTGTAAAATTAATAAGCATGCCACATGAGTTTGTATATCTTACTACATAGGCTTGAGTTATACTTTGGGCTGTCTAAAATAGTTAAAGAGATGGGCGTTTAGCCAAACACTTGAATTCACCTCAGTACCCTGGTTCAATCCCCAGCTCTGGCCCCTGACTCCAACTTACTACTAATGCAGACCCTAGGAGACAGGAGTGATGGCTCAAGTAATTGAGCTCCTGCACCCATGTGGGAGACCTGGTTGAGTTCCCAGCTCCCAAGTACGGCCCTGGCCCAGCCCCAGCTATTGTGGACATTTTGCAGAGTGAGTCAATTCATGGGAACTCTGTCTCTTCATCTCTCAATAAGTAAACAAAAGTAATTCATAATTTACCTTGTACCATATTTAGTGTGTCATATTTAATATTAAGTATCACATTTAATAATCTTGATGTCTCAACTATTTAAGAAGAATCTAGTGATGATAATTTCATGGTTCAGACATGATCAAGTTTGTAAATTATGTGTGAAATTTCTTAAACCATTATTACTGACCTAATTTAGACTGATTTTAGGATGTAGAAAGCCAAATTTAAAAGTCTTCAACAGTTTCTTGCCACATGTGAACTAGTGGAGCTTTGCACACATCGCCCATTGTCCAGGAAAACCTCAGCACGCTCTCACCCTGTACAAGGCGTGTTTCTCTGAACAATGGGCGATGTGTTCACATTCTTTGATAAGCCCAATGAGTCTCCTCAAAAGGGGTGGGGGTGGAGAAAAAGGTGAGGAAAAATCTCTTTGAAAATTCTTTCTAACCATGAGAAACATAAGAAATTTTTCAAAATAACAGGCTGGTATAAAAACTTGCTGAACAAAAATCAAACTAAGAAGAATCCAGAAGTGAAGTGAGAAAGGCAGACCTTTGGCTTGTGGGGTGGCACACTGGGCTGAGCTACCACCTGTAATGCCAGCATCCCATATGAGTGCTGGTTCGAGTCCCTGCTGTTCCACTCCCCATGGGGCTCCTTGCTAATATACCTGGGAAAGCAGCAGAAAATGGCCCAAGGATTTGGGCCTCTGCAACCCATATGGAGCCCAGGATGGAATTCCAGGCTCCTGGCTTCCCAGCCCTGGCTATTGTGAACATTTTGGGAGTGAACCAGTGGATGGAAGATCTCTTTCTCCTTATCTCTCTCTAACTCTGCCTATCTAAAAAATAAAGCTTATATTTTGTTTATTTGAAAGGCAGAGTTACAGAGAGAGGTAGACAGAGAGAGAGGTCTTCCATCCACTGCTTCACTCTCCAGATGGCCACAGTGGCCAAAGCTGTGCAGATCCGAAGCCAGGAGCCAGGAGCTTCTTCCCGGTCTCCCATGTGGGTGCAGGGGCCCAAATATTTGGGCCACCTTCTACTGCTTCCCCAGGCCATAGCAGAGAGCTGGATCAGAAGAGGAATAGCCGGCGCTGCCGTAGCTCAATAGGCTGATCCTCCACCTGCAGTGCCGGCACCCCAGGTTCTAGTCCCGGTCGGGGTGCCGGATTCTGTCCCGGTTGCTCCCCTTCCAGTCCATCTCTCTGCTATGGCCCGGGCAGGCAGTGGAGGATAGCCCAAGTGCTTGGGCCCTGCACCCCATGGGAGACCAGGATAAGTACCTGGCTCCTGCCTTCAGATCAGCACAATGCGCCAGCCGTGGCGACCATTGGAGGGTGAACCAACAGAAAAAGGAAGACCTTTCTCTCTATCTCTCTCTCTCACTGTCCACTCTGCCTGTCAAAAATAAATAAATAGATAAATAAATAAAAAGAAGAGGAATAGTCAGGACTCGAACCGATGCCCATGTGGGATGCCAGCACTTCAGGCCAGGGCTTTAACCTGCTGCACCACAGCACCAGCCCCTAAAATAAATCTTAATAAAGAAAACTTTTAGAGAAAAGCAGGGAGAGTCACATTAAAATCAAATGGAAAAATGTACAAGTCTGATAAGAACTGGCACTTCTGTCTTGGAAGCCACTTTATTATTCAACAAATAGTAAGGTACGTATGTAGCCCCTGCAACCAACAGTTCCACCCTAAAGAAATACACCATGGAAGACAGTGACCAGAATGTTCATGGAAGCTGTATTTGAACATTAAAAAAATAAAAATAAAAAAAGGCTGACAACATCCCAAAGGACTTCCAATAGATTAAAGAAAGTGTTTCCATACCAGGGGTATTGTACAAGGATGAAAATCACGTATACTCAAATGTGTCAGCAGGAATTAATCTCTAATGTAATGCTGGGGTCAAAAATAAAAGGATGTGGGGTGTGTGTGTGTCTGGGTTGTGTAAATGTCTATGCCGTTTGTACACAGCCAAAAAGCAAACAAAAGATTATTATCAGGAGATAATAGAGTGGAAAAACAAGAGCATAGGCAAAATTAATTCAGAATATAAGCTGTTAATCACTTCCTGTCGAGAATACAACTGAAGAGAGGCAATGAGTGCTTCCAGGTTCCAGTCATGTCACTCGCCTGCATGTTAAGTACGTATGTGTTCATGTTACAATTTCCCAAAATGCACATATACTTTGTGTAACAATCTATTTTTCTTTCTTTTTTTTTGTGGGCATTTGAGGAACAAACCAGCAGAAGGAAGAGATCTTTTTCTTTCTTTTTTTTTTTATTTAATGAATGCATTTTTACAAAGATACAACTTTAAGAATACAGTGGTTCTTACCCCATTCCCCCTCACCCCGCTCCCATCCCACCTCCCATTCCCTCTCCCATATCCTTCTTCATTATGGATCATTTTTAGTATGACTTTTATATACAGAGGACCAACTCTGTGCTAATCACAGATTTCGACAATTTGCCACCACGCCCACACACAACACATGGAGTACAGTTTGGGGAGAGAATTTGCAATCGATTCTCATATTACAATTCAATAGGGACAGAGGTCCGACCTGGGGAGCAAGTGCACAGTGACTCCTGTTGTTCCTTTAATAATTAACACTCATTTTTATGATGTCAGTGATCATCTGAGGCTCTTGCAATCGGCTGCCAGGGCTATCGGGGCCTTTTGTGACCACAGACTCTGTCGGTATTTGGACACGTCCATAAACCAAGAGGATGTTCCCTTCTCCCTTCAGAGAAGAGTGTCTCCTTTGATGACCCTTCCCTTCCTCTGGGGTCTCACAGAGATCTTCCCTGTAGGATTTTTTTTTCCACAGAGTCTTGTCTTTCCATGTCTGAGATGCTCTTGCAGGCCTTTCAGCCTGACAAGGAAGCCTTATGGGTTGATTCTGAGGTCAGAGTGTTATTTACTGTGAAAGTCATTCTAGGAGTCTGCTCTGTTGACTGCTTCCATGTTGGTCCTTCCTTCCTTTTTTAATTCTATTATTTTTACTTGTTACTTGATGTTATTTATGTCATCCCTTTTAAACTTAGACCAGTCTAACTGTTGCCTTTAACATTTAATATCATTGTTAACAGTGAAGATGGTATTTATACCACCAATTCTTATGGGTTTGGAGCCCCATTAGTTCTTAGGCTGCACCCTGAGAGGTGAGTCTATATGCCTGTATGAAGAACTATACTGTTTTACAGTTTTAGACTACCTCCTCCATCTCTTATTCCCTCCCTTGTTTTTAACTGGGATCTCTTTCCAATTGCTTTAAAATACATATATAATTAACTCTGTTACATAGAGAGATCAGCAACAATCTGTATTTCAAACTTTTATTTATTTGAAAGGCAGAGAGGCAGAGAGAGAGAGAGGGAGGGAGGGAGAGAATCTTCCAAACACTGGTTCACTCCTCAAATGCCTGTATCAACTGGGGCTGGACTAGGCTGAAACCAGGAGCCCAGAGCCCAATCCCAGTCTCCTACATGGGTGGCAGAGATCCAAGTAACTGAGGCATCTCAGGGAGCGCACTAGCAGGCAGCTGGATCAGAAGCAGAGATGGGACTTGAACCAGGGAGCTCCGGTATGAAATGTATGCATCCCAAACAGTGGCTTAATTGCTGTGCTATGGTACTCCATGGAGTTAATGTATTTTGCTTCCTTCCAGGTAAGACTTTGGTAGCACAACAGTGGTTTTTAACTCTCAGATTCTTTTGCAGAGGCTCTCTGCACTTAACCAAGCATCAGAGTTGTTCTGGCAACCAAGGTCCACCTGCTTAGACCAGTTTTCAGATGGTGGATTTGATTGTGCAACTAGCACTTAGTTTCTTCAAATGACAGATGATGTGAGTATGCCTTTATTGAACAGTACAAAGCAGATGGAGTGTTATTTTTTAAAAAAAATTTTTAAAGCTTTGATTTGAAAGAGTTACACACTGAGAGGAGAGGCAGAGAGAGAGATTCTTCCATCCACTGGTTCACTCCCTGATTGGCTACAATAGCCAGAGCTGCGCTGATCTGAAGCCAGGAGCCAAGAGCTTCTTCCTGGTCTCCCACATGGGTGCAGGGGCCCAAGGACTTGGGCCATCTTCTATTGCTTTCCCAGGCCATAGCAGAGAGCTAGATCAGAATTGGAGCAGCCAGGACTCAAACAGGCGCCCATATGAGATGCTGGCACTGCAGGCGGTGGCTTTACCTGCTATGCCACAGTGCTGGTCCCAGAGTGTTATTTTTAATTTTATTTCATGTTTAAAAATTTTTTATAAAAGTAATTCAAAAAATTATAATTAGAAAAATGATAATTGGAAAATCCAGTATTGTAGATAAAAGAATATTATGACCTTACAGGAATAATACAGCTTTTCAAAAATTACTGACCAGATCATGCCCAGGACTTTAAAGAAAGATTTCATTCATAGATATTGTATGCTAATTCACAATACTTTTTTTTTTTAATAATTCAAGATACACAATATCATATGGCTTCATCATTGCCTTAAAATAGCCTCTTGGTGGTGAGAATTCTGTTTTTGCAACCCAAGCCATCAGTGCAATTGATAGCCTTTGTGTATTTCAGATGGACGTGTTCCACCATGGGAATTCCCTTGAGGCCACAGCACAGTTGAGAGAGGGGACTTCCTTATCCATGCCACACCCACCCCACCTCCATTTGCAACCTCATCAAGCATATGGTGTAGAATGGAGACAAGTCCTTTGAGAACGGACTTAAGAAATAGCAACAATGCATCTCACACTTCTATGAAAATTCAAACACTGAAATTTGTTCAAATATTACTCCAGGCAAAGTTGTTACTTAAACATTGAAGGTATTAGACTTTCATTGCAGACTTGAGGAAAACAAAACTGTCATAATCTGAACTATACCTCTGAAGCAAATGACTTACTGTGTTTTAAAACCTGGAATGATTCCTTTTAAGATACATGGGAGGAAGCCCCACTAAAAACTATTACTGGGTGCAAAATATTTATTTTATGTCTACTTACTGCCATCTGCTGGCTAGGAAATGTTATAACACTTGTCATGAAATGACCTACAAAAAGTGCTAAAGCCCTGGGTGGCACCCGTTTTCACACAAAAATGCAAAACACCAAGAGAACTCTAGGGTGTGAATTGCACTTCCGGGTAGTTGTGACGGCTGTCCGTGGAGAGGACCTCTCCTGGTTCCGCCCTCCCTCCCCCACCCCAGCTGCGGGCCCTGCAGCCCATCTCCCTCTTGTGCCCCCGCTGCACTCTTGCTTTGGTGCCCGCCTCCCTCAGGATCATTGACTCCAAGCAGCAGACCCTCAACTGTTGCAACAAGGGATGGCTCCAAATTGCCAGCCACTCTTTCCCCAGACTGTGCTCACACTGTCCCCACCTGGGCCTGTTGCAATCTCAATGTTCCTCCCACTTCCTCCCCTTTCCTCCTTGGCATCTCTCCTCTTCCTGGAGGCAGGTTCTGGCCATGCCCTCTGTGCTAATGCCACCCTATGTGTCGTATTTTTGATCATCTAAAAATTATCTGTTAACCTTTGAAAGTCTCTTACCGAGCTGTGAACTACTGAAACCCAGGATTTGTGTTTTGTTTTCCACCCAGTATAGTATCTGGCACATTGTACGTGCTCAGTAAATGTTTCACAAAGGAATAACATGGAAAATAACTGGCTGGTGATTCCATTGGGACACTTCTACTGTTTGCCGTCCCTAAAATACAACTGAGTTATCCCCAAAATGGATCAACATTTTCTTAATTCTTTTTTAAGTATCCAACAGTGTACTGACCGCTCTGGGGACCAAGTTCATATATTAGCATGTAAATGAAGATGACTTTAATCCTTGCTTTACCATTTACTGACTGAGCAATGTATTTGATATTTTAAAATTTCAGCATCTGCAAAACGGAGATATTAAAAATGCCTCCCTCAAAATGTTGTTTTTAAAGAAAATAGGTTATAGAAAGGGCCTTCAAAAGCTCATGGAGAGGGGCATGGGACTAGGCTGCACGTCCCCAAAGCTAAGCGCCTGGATCTGTCTGAAATGGCGGAGGTGGAGGAGACACTGAAGCAACTTCAGAGCCAGAAGGGAGTGCAAGGGATCATGGTGGTGGACACGGAAGGCATTCCCATCAACAGCACGGTGGACAACCCTACCACCGAACAGCATGCCACCCTCATGCACAACTTCATCTTGAAGGCCCAGAGCACCGTGCGTGAAGTGACCTTCCTTCGAATTCACTCCAAGAAAAATGAAGTTATGGTTGCACCAGATGAAGACTACTTCCTGATTGCAATTCAGAATCCAGCTGAACAAGCCATTCTCTTGGATCCACGTCATTCCTTAATTTAATGCCATCCCCCCCCCCCCCCAAGTAATAGTGTTAATCATGTCAACCAGCTGGAATGTGGAAATGGCCTTGCAGCCCACTCAAACCAATCCATGGCCGGGGGGGGGGGGGCTGCCAGCCCTGCGCACCCCACCCCACCCCAGGGGCCACTCTACTGTGCCAGCCACTTCTGGAGTTCCTGGAGTGGACCCGCTTTGCTCACTTCCGGTTTTGGAGCAAGAACTTGTGAGAAGCCCACACCCAGTTTCCTTCTGACCTTCACATCATCTTGTTCTTGAAAAAGCCTGTTTTTCTTTAACAAAAAATAACCAAATGCTAAGAAAAAAAAGCTCATTGGAGAATGTGTATTATGAAAATAATATGTATAGATTTCAAAACTTCGGAAGTTAATATATATAAAATTTGTGCAGATTTCATATTATTTGGTATAATATATAAATATATAAAGTCTTCACTGAATTATACTATGTACATGACCATATAACCTTCTTTCTTGTTATGATCACTGTAATGAATTCCACATTTTGTAGCTTTTTTTTAAAGATTTATTTTATTTATTTGAAAGTCACAGTTACATAAAGAGAGGAGAGGCAAAGAGAAAGAGAGAGGTCTTCCATCCACTGGTTCACTCCCCAATTGGCCACAATGGCCGGAGCTGCACTGATCCGAAGCCAGGAGCCAGGAGCTTCTTCTGGGTCTCCCACACAGGTGCAGGGGCCCAAGGACTTGGGCCATCTTCCACTGTTTTCCCAGGCCATAGCAGAGAGCTGGATTGGAAGAGGAGCAGCCGGGACTAGAACTGGTGCCTGCCTATATGGGATGCCGGTGCTTCAGGCCAGGGCATTAACCCGCTGCACCACAGCGCCAGCCCCCATTTTGTGACTTTAATATCTCTCTTCTCAAGAAAAAACAATGTAAAAGTACCACATATGAAGTGAAGATAGAAAATGTTAAAAATTATTACTTGTATATACTGTTTATATATATATACATTTTCTGAATAATTTAAGGTATCTTTCGAATTTATCTTTAAAAATTTTAAGTGTATAGGTACCTGTATGTGGATGCATGTATGTGTAAAGAGTGTGTATGACATTCCATAAATTTAGCGAGAGGAAGAAAGAAAGGTAGGTATGCAGTATGTAGTCAATAAAACAAACAGGATTAAAATGTTCCAATATTTGGAAAAAAAAAAAAAAACCTCTTTTATTTTTACTTTTCCATAAAGTTTTTGAGGTCCTCTTCTACGCGGAAAGCATGGGAGGTCGGTGGGAGCTCACTGAGTCCCTGCTTCTTGTTGCGGTTGCTAATGTGCAGGAACCAGCGATTTAAAGATCCACCCCGAGCAATTACTCTGGGTGGGATTTCTTCTTCCACTCAGTCATTTGCTTACTCTTTCAGGGCTGTGTGTCCCCTCTGGATTCTAGGATCAGTATTTCACTGCGCCAACGTGGGGCGGGGAAGGGTGCTTCATTATGACACTCTCTCTCTAACAAGGGCTAATTCATACTGTAATTTTAAGCAGCCATTACGCTGGGAAAAATGCACATGGCCTAAATGCATGAATGCATAGCTTCTACTGCAAGAGAACTGGTTGCTACAGCGTCCTGGTATCTTGTGTAGCTCTAAGATTTAAAGTCACTTTGTGTTTACTGGGGTGGGCTTATTCTCCAGGTATAACACAGGAAACAGGGCAGTCCCGGGAGCCTGGCTGCTAACCAACTTCTCACCAGCGCAGACACAGCCAATCAGAAAAGGCAAGTAACTGCTTCTCAACTGGAAAGCAGTCCAACCACCATCAAGCACGTCTATGTTGGTGTATAAATGTCACAGAGGTGCAGAGGATGGGTCAGGGTTTATTTTAGAGGTAGTCTGTTAATGTTTTCCCAGACTCTTTCTTTTGTAGCACACGATTTGCCTTGTCAGAAGACAAAAAGGCAAACAAGGGCAAAGTTCGTAGCTCGGCCCTGATACATGGTCGGATGGCTCTTTTTCCCACCTCCCACTGCCAGCACTGAAACACATTGAGTAGAAGGGGAGGGGTGGTGACAGACGGAGATGTGCAAGTTTGGGTTAGAAGGATGACTGTGTGGCCAGCCCTATGTTGGAATGGCTCTCAGAACTTCTCACCCAAGTGACTGGCTGGAACTCTGATGTGGACGGTCACAGCAGGGCATATGGGTTACAAGACCAAGCTCTCAGAGCGTCCAGGTTGGGGGTTCAATTCCACCCAATCTAGCTTTTCCACTCTGCTCCCTGTATAGACCAGAGCTTTACCATAGCACAACAGATTTTCCCTGGGCATTCTTTTCCCAACTTCAGCCTCAACTTCAGAATACTTTAGCCAATGCCATTTCTCACATTAGATGATCTGTAATTGTGGGTTACTAGCTTATATGAAATAATATCTCATCACAGACTGCTGTACTTTTAAATCTTTGGACACACACAGTGTCACAGAGGCATGAAGAGACTCTCAATGGGAGACATTTTTTCTTCAGAACCACTTCCCCCTACAGGAAAGCGAGTAAAATTCACCATAGCAATGACAAGAAATCAGGTGTTGTGACAACTGTCTTTACTGTTTGAGACTATAGTGATATCATATTGAAGATCAATATGAAAGTATAGCAAAAGTATGCAAAGTTGTTTTTTTTTTTTTAACAAAGGTTGACTCTTTTGTTCTCCAGATCAGAAACATAAGCAGGCATGCAATTTCGGCTTCCTGGATTAAGTCTCCACCACACTAACACGGACTCCCATTCCAGCATCTACGACATTTTAGTGCCTTTCACTCTGCTCTCTTCACTTTCCTTAGGGCTACAAAACAGGCTTAATGGGGGAAGCAATACCTTTGCATGCACAAGATATAGCTCAAGGCCTGGCTCTTTATACACAACTCGGCAACTGCTTCCAGAGTAAACGGATACAAACAGAGCCCACCTGCCTGAGGACTCCAGACTAGGCAAACAGAGAAATCAAGAAGGCCTTGAAATAGAAAGGTGAAAAGGAACTGAACATCTCACACCATTGCTTTGGTGGAGTCAGCTCCTTCATGCCCCAGGTTCGCCTTTCCTGTCCGCAGCTACTTCTGCCTTGCCTGACCAACAGGAGGCTGCTCTCACCGACAACTATTCTTGCTGGAGGAGCTGTCAGGGTCTTTGGACTCTGAAAAGCCTGTGATCCGGGTATGACTCATGGGCACCAACACATTTATTTCAGAAGGGGAGAGGAGGAGCGGTTTAAAATAGACGGGAGGAAACCGGTCAAATCAGCTGAAGCTTTTCAATGCAGGTGCAAAATACGTGTGCTGTGGAGCTCAGGGGCTGCCCGTCTCCATGGGACGCCTTAGAAAACAGATGAAATCACAAAAATACTTATTGTTGGGAAACACGAGTAGTTTAAAATGGATGGAGAACAACTGTACAGCAACATAGCATCTTTCAAAAAATAAGATGTCCATTCAAGCTTTTTCAAGCAAGGCCCTCCAAAAGCTTATTACTGATTCAGTTTTCCTCTTTTTAATGACACACTTAGGTCCTGCATCCAATCCAGCTGGACTTCGATAGGTACCTTGTAAGCTCCTCTTCGGTGGCTGAGGACAGAGAGGAACATTGTTAGAGGAAAATGATGGACACAGAGAACTAAGCCTCAAAACCATGACACCACTGTGCTCCCAGAAACTGTGGCACCAGCTGTGGGAAAAACATGGGTTTGGGATGAGCTACCTGGGCTGTAGGAAACAGGTAGGCAGACACTGCTAGAATGCAAAGCTCTTTATACATCATATGCTTTAATCTTCAGAACATCTTTGTGAAGTCATTCTAGAGATGAGAAAATTGGGTCTTAAGAGATGTCAGATGCCTTTTTTTTTTTTTGGACAGGCAGAGTGGACAGTGAGAGAGACAGAGAGAAAGGTCTTCCTTTTTCTGTTCATTCGCCCTCTAATGGCCGCCACAGCTGGTGCACTGCGCTGATCGGAAGCCAGGAGCTAGGTGCTTCTCCTGGTCTCCCCTGGGGTGCAGGGCCCAAACACTTGGGCCATCCTCCACTGCCCTCCCGGGCCACAGCAGAGAGCTGGCCTGGAAGAGGGGCAACTGGGACAGAATCCGGCACCCCGACCAGGACTAGAACCCGGTGTGCCGGCGCCACAGGCGGAGGATTAGCCTAGTGAGCTGCGGCGCTGGCCTAGATGCCTTTTTAAAAGACACCCCTGGAAAAGGGCAAGACTTGGCAATCAAGTCAGCTTTTGGTCTATCCTATCCTATCCTATCCTAACCAAACGCAAATCAGGGGGGGGGGACTGGACCTAGCTTTAAGAGGCCTACATCTTAAATGTGTTTCATTCACAGCTCTGGCTCCCAAGTCCAGCGTCCAGTTATTGCGGACCTTGGGAGGCAGCAGACAACGGATGGCTCCAGCACTTGATCCCCTTCCCCCATGGGGGAGATCTTGGCTGAGTTCTGAGCTCCTGGCGTCAGCCTGGCCACGCCCTAGCCATTTTAAACATTTGGAGAGTGAATCAATGGACGGGGGCACTCTCTCTCTCTAATAAATAAATACACTGAAGTGTCCTAGATGGAAATCATTTACCTAAGAGGACACAGAATTGGATGACTGATTCCTCACCCCAAACCTGAAAGGAGGAGAGCTGACACGGGAGGAAACTGCCGCTCAGCATCCATGGAACAGGGGGGTGGTGTGTGGAGGAGCGGGGAAATGGGACCAACTCGCTCACAACAGGTTCTCTCCCTGCCAGGGGCTCCCCTCTGTCCTGGACAGGCAAGTCTGGGCTCAACACGAGCCTCTTGTCCCCAGGAGGAAGCTGGGGCATTTCCGGAACTCTCCTTTCTGACTTGGGTATCTCTTTTTAAAGGAATCAGGAATTAGCCAGGGGAGGCAAGCAAGGGCCTGTGAAGATGGAATGGGAGTTTGAGGAAGATCAAGGATAGGTTAGGCAGCCAGCCTGAGGCAATACAGGCACGGGACCTCTGGTATGCGATGCATCAGGGTTCCCAGGACTTGGGTGCAGGGGGAAAGTGATGTTCAACTCAGACTCTATCTCGAAGGTTTTCTTCCTGTCAAAAAGCAGCGCTTTGTAGAAGACCTCTGTCCACCACGGTGAGAACCCTGCTGCCCCTGACCTAGCAGGGAACCTGCGGGGTGCACCCCATAGCCCACAGCTCTTGCTGGACCTGAGGGTTTCTCCACCCTGGGTCATGGGCTCTGCTCATGCCTTTGGTTTGGCTTCCTTTGGCTTCTACTGGAGGACTTTTCAGGGCCTCAAACGTGTGAACACAAATTGTGAATCACGGAGGGTAGCGGGGAAAGGGGAAGATGCAGCTTTCCTAAAAATAAGAAAAATCAGTCTTTGTTTAGAAAGCGCGTGTTACCGTCTTAGGGAACCGGTGTTCTGTGAAAGACGCGTTAGGAAATCTGCTCTATGCGTATCTCTGCCTGCCTCAGGACTGCGTAGTGGCTAATTCGCTGAGACTGTAATTTCTTTCAACCGTAAGCCAAATAATAAACCAGATGCAGCATCTGGGCAGCCTTCCCTACTCCCAACACCCGGACTTTCCTCTCCTACTCCTCCCCACCCCATCGCTCTCCTCTTCTCTCTGTCTTCTTTCTCTCTCCTCCTCCTCCCCTTTACTATATAGGTATCCTGGGAACAAAGGAAACCTAGAGGACAGAAATACACATTCGGCAATGATTGTTTTCACTGGACTGTGACTTCATAACAGGCAAAAATAAGAAAAAAAGGAAACTTAATACAATCAATATTTGGGATAAATGTGTTGATTTAATTCATGAAGCATGTAGCTGTTAAATGGAAGTACACTACATGTACCCCAGGAATGAAAAAGATGACTTTTTAAAAAGATTTCTTTATTTAAAAAAGTTAGAGAGAGAGATAGAGGGAGGGGAGAGACAGAGACAGAAACAGAGACAGAGAGAGGACATAGGATGCTGAGGTTCCATCCCCTGGTTCACTTTCCAAATGGCCGCAACAGCGAGGGCTGGGCGAGGCTAAAGCCAGGAGCCAAGAGCTACACCAGGGTCTCCCACATGGGTATAAGGGCCCAAGTACTTGAGTCATCTTCTGCCACTTTCCCAGGCATTTTAGCAGGGAGCTGGATGGGAAGTGGAACAGCCGGAACACGAAGCTGCACTCATATGGATGCTGGTGCTACTGACAGCAGCTTAAGCCATTATGGCCCCAATAACTTGTTTCTGCCCAGGGCACAGAACCTCAGTGCTCCTGTACCCCAGGAGGTGCCACTTGTGTGTTGTCCTATGTAAGTAGCCCAGGATAGGGCAGCCCTGAGTTCATCCTTCATAAAAATGACTCCTTTTCTCATCCTTTATACCTCTATACCAATCTCTGTGGAGGAAGTAGATGAAACGTAGAATTCTCACAGGGAATGTTTACCTTAGCACAGAAGCGGGAAGGGAAGATCAGCTGGCACTCAGAGCACATGTGTTTTTCCTATGGAGCCAGGCAGTGTGAGTCCAGGGCCTGGGCATAATCCATCAGGCCCAAGCAGCACTCAGCAGGCAGGCTGCATGGCACCCAGCTACTTCTGCAATGCTGCTTGTGTGCAGTTCCAACATCGCCTACCAACTCCTCAAGGACTGGCAAGAAAGCCAAAGCTGGCAGCCGGTGTGGTGCCACCTTTCCATGCCAGAGCCACCTGCACACAGCACGGTGCAGAAGACAAGACAGAAAACCTGGCTCCTGTAGCCTGGAAACTGGCAGCAGTGGTGCCCATCCATCGCACTCAGCCCTGGCAACGGGGAGTTACAATGGGAGGAAGGGAGAAAGAGGGGGCCCAGATCAGCAGATGGGCTTGTGGGGGGGGTACTCCATTTTTCTCTGCTCCCCAGGGCCTACCACAATTGTCTACATGGTACTGCCTTCAATGGTCGAGTTTATCCTTGCCCTAGCATCACTGAAAAATCCGAGTGGCCTTGGAAAGTGACTGCCTTTGGATTTTGCAGCACAATGATCTACTCCAAAACACAAGTACTAGTATCGATTGTTACTGCCTTTCGCTGATTTGGGGGATGACTGTATTCCACAAGGTACTTTTTGGTCTTCACGCCATGACAGGTGAGATAGTATCTGGGACTTGAGTTCGCCTGAAGGCCACCTTGCTGTTCATAGGGTCTGGTGCCCAGCTCGGGAACACCTGCACAGCTGGCAGCTGGGACATGCAGGGCTTGGGCTCTTCCCCCATCACAGTGTGGCCCCTCCCTGGGGATTCCTCAGGCTGGCTGATTCTAACAGAGGCCCAGGCTCCGAAGGCACCTGTCCTGGAGAGAGGCAGGTGAAAGTCAATCACCCTCTGTGATCCAGTCTCAGGCACTCAGACAGTATCACTTTTCCCACACCAGATTCACAGAGGTGGTTAAAAGTGTGCCCATTCTCCAGTAGATGGAACATGGATCCCATTCTTGATGGGAAGAGTACCAAAGACTTTATGGACATTCTTTGAAACAGCCACAGAGTCTCAGTTTCTCCATATGTTAAATGGGAATAACAACACTTCCTGGACTGGATTTTTCAAGGGTAAAAGGGAAAAGTTGGGGCTAACAGAGTAATTTATGTTTTTTGAAAAGTCAGGTGCGGTCAAAACACAAGAGACAGAAAAAGTTGTGGGTGCCGGTTCAAGTCTCAGCTGCTCCACTTCTGATCCAGTTCTCTGCTAATGGCCTGGGAAAGCAGCAGATGGCCCAAGTCCTTGGGCCCCTGCACTGTGTGGGAGACCTGGAAGAAGCTCCTGGCTCCTGGCTTTCGATCGGCCCAGATGGCTGCTGCAGCCACCTTGGGAGTGAGCCAATGGATGGAAGACCTGTCTCTCTCTCTTTTAACTGTGCTTCTCAAATCAATCAATCGATCTTTTTAAAAAAAAGTTGTATTACAATTCTCAAATGGCACCATTTTATAATATTTCATTGTCTCAGACACAGTTTCTTCACTGGCATCCTTCTCTTCAATATACAAATCACCTGAATTGTAAAAGTATACTTTCCCCAAAGGAGCAACAATAAAGCTACCTTGAATGAAAGAGAATTGTAGCCTGAAGCATTTTTTTGTTTTTCCCAAAACTTCCTTGATCTAAATAAGGCTGTCCACCACTATTTGTTACACCCATTCCCAAAGCTCAGTGACTTGCAAATATTGCTGCATGTTGCTGTGTGTTTATAGTGGAAAGAACTTAAGAACAAAAATGAGTTGTCATTGGCTTATTCATCATTGCATATAAAGGTTACCTTTACTGAATTGGTATATATAAGATAGGTTAACAATTTTTTTCCTGTACTCATTTAAACTGTTTCACCAAAAATAATTAATTGTACTCATCTATTAGTTAAGGGCTTTTGTTGCAAACATTAAGCACACACACAACCTAGTCTGAGGAGGCTTAAACAGAAAAGGGAAATGCAGGGTGCCCCCAGCACTTGAGTGCTGAAACATGGCTCACCCTAGGGAGGGTTGGAACCAGTAGTGGGGGGAATCTGCATTCTCCAAGATTCTTGCATCCTCTCCCCCTCCTGTTTCACTGTGTCTGCTCCACCATTCTTTGTGCAGACTGATTTTCTTTTTCCTACCTTTCCACTGCCCTGACAAGCTGGTAAGCAGAAGTGGCTGCCTCATAATTTTCTAGTTTGAGTCTTCCGTTCACAGGCTTGCTCACACCTCGTTAGCTGCAGGTACAGACACAGTATGTGTGGCCCTGCAGGGGTCAACATTCATTCAGGGGCAAGTCACAGAACACAATTCTGCTTCAGGCTGCGGGGCTTAGGTGGAGACATGGGGGCTAGTGGGGAGAGCCTCAGGAATTCTTTGGGAAATGAGTGACATTCCAGAAGGTGCCTGGTACAACTAATCTACTCACATTTTCCTGTTCTAGCAGTGCCACTGAAGGGCGGCACTTATGTTTTATTTGTCTTTAACCTCAACATCAAGTCCACTGGGTTGTTCTTAGGTCCTCTGAGTTCCTAGAAAGTCCCGCACGGTGTTTACAGCCGCACTGCCTAAGTAACCACTAGAGTCTGGGTGCAGACTTTGAGATGCTTGTGCTAATTAGCACAGTAAATGGGATTTAAGTCCATCCTGATTATCTGAAATGTAACCAAAAGGCATATGTTGATGTTTGAAAACAAAGTTCCATAACATAACTTCTCCTCTTTGATGAAATAACACAAAATGCATTTTAGGTGGGAACGGACTGGGAAAAGAAAGAGGGCCTACTAACCAAGGGAAATTTGTGGACCTAGCATTTAGCTATATAGTTGTGTCTTAGGTTTTAATCTAAATAATGCTTTTATGGGTTGAAACCAAACAATGTATGTCCTGGTATCTGTAGGCCAGGGACACAGGAGGGCTTTATGAAAAACAAATCCATTTGAAATGAAAAAGAAAACAACGTGGAGGTGGACTGCTGGCGGAAGATTGAAGACAGGAGGAAAACGGGCAATGGACGTCTAGTAATCAGAGCTAGCCTTCCTCCACGGGAATCAAAATCACAAACCAGCCACTTCTAATCAAAGCATCACAGGCTTTCTGCACTGGGTGGCACTTCAGGAGTCACATACTTCATCCCTCCTGGTGTCATTAAGTGATCTGACCAGGGCCACACAGCTGACCTGGAAGGGCCGGCAGGAAACACGCAGAAGTCCTGGGAAAAGTGGGCCCCCGTTTGCTCCTTCAAAGAGGGACAATCTCGGCCAGGGCTGAATTCATCTTCTGTAACGCTATGGGTTCAGGGACTTACGTCCTGTGATCTTGCCAGGCAGCATGCGTCCCAGAGCTTCACTCTGCGGGGCCATCTGCACCTCTGTGATGTGTCTGCTTTCCCGCCGGCTCCTCTTCCTGCCTGCTTTTCCAGGAAAGCTCTAAGCTGGGAGGCCTGACACGCACTGCTGATGCCTAGTTTCATGCACTTTCCAGCTGCCTTTTCCAACACAATTATATAAATATCTTCCTGCTCAGGTTTATTTTCCAAGCCAATGGTTCCCCACCCTGGTGGTGTCACAACACACTGAGGTACTGCAGTGGGCTGTCAGCAGCGGTGCAAGTCATTTGTTACTAACAATAGAGTTCCAAAGTCTGCGAAAGAATTACTTTTAAATGTATAAATTAAAGAGAACTCACAGTAATCCTATGATACGCCACACTCCATTGCACTGAATGTACTTTCTTCGGAAAGCTTGTGATTGTAGGATGAGCTCTTGTGACCTTCATTTTTAATAAGCAATTTTTAGGGGATAGGCACTGTGGCATGAGCACTAAGTGTCCTATTTCAGAGTTGTTGTGATAATTAAACAATTAACATATGTAAAAGATTTCAAATGATACCCAGAACTTGGGAAAGGCAAGTTTTGTAGAAGCTGTCATATTTGCTATGATAAAGCTTTTCCCTTTCCTTGACGTTCTATCAGTTGTCTTGTCTTTGGGCACAAAGAATGAAATGTCTCATTACTGTATTGAATCACACCCATACATAAATATGTAGGTGGCCTACGCCTGGATTTCTTTTGTTTTCATGATGCTTAAAATTCCATGAGGCCTCTTCCTTGGCTGGTTCCCCAGATGTGTCTTGTGCTCCGGTAACCCCAGGAAAAATGGGATTTGGCACAAGGAGCTATCTCCAGAATATTTTGATTCTTCACTGGCTCTCAGACTTGCACCTTGATTCATTTCTCCCTCCCTGCATCCATCATTTTCAGGCTCTTTATGTTTCTGGCTAGTTCAGAGACAAGAGGAGGGGAGATTCCTGTTCAGATTGCCAGAGCTACAGCTGAGCTGGGGCCTTGGAAATGACTCCCTGGCACCCCAGCTGGAAGTTCCAAACTACTGCTCAGGGTACCTTCTGTGCCCTGCATAAATTACACTAGCATTCATGACCTGATCTACGTGGCTACAAAAGAGGAGCCAGAGGGGCCAATGCCAGGGACAAGGTCCCACCTTTGTTATGTAAAACCCACTTCCACATTTTGCTTTGTAATCTGCGACACACCCTGCATTCCTTGTCATCGCATGACTTTGGGTTTTTACCTCATAGTCTGTGTAAAGATAAATTAGCATAAGTCAAACCTGTAGTATTCTAAGGAGTAAGAACAGGGGTCATTTCTTCTTTCTCCGAAGCTGAAGCTGAGGGTCTCAGCCTCCACACTTAGCTGGCGGAACTTCTGAAAACAGATGTCTTTCTTTCCTGAGTGAGGGCTGAGCATCAGCATTCTCCAAGGCCTCCCAGGCAGGGTGAAGGTTGTCAGCACTCAAGGATGAGAGGGGCAGGCCTGCGGGAATCCACTGATCAGTCATGGGTAACCCCCTCACCCCTCTTCAGGTTCCAAGAAATGGCCGAGTGATGCCAAGACTCTAACAGCTCTGAAATATTGCAGTTCCACAAATCCCAAAATAACATGCTTGCGTAACCTTTCAACAAAACCTTAGAAATAGCACATGGTGTATTGTTACCTGTTTCATTTTCTTGGCAGTATTTTATGATCTATTTCCAAGATACATCCTTGTTTTAAGATTTATTTATTTGAAAGGCAGAGTGATGGGGGTGTGTGTGGGGGGGGTGAAACGGGGAATAGCTTTCATCTGCAAATAGCCACAACAGCTAAGTCTGGACCAGGCTAAAGCTAGCAGCCAGGGGCTCCATCCTGGTCTCCCACATGGCTGGCAAGGGACCCAAGTACCTGGGCCATCTTCTGCTGCCTTCTCAGATGTACCAGCAGGAAGCTGGGTCAGAAGCAGAGTAGCTGGCACTTGAACCGGCACTCTGATAAGAGATGCCAGCCCCTCACAGATACATCTTAAGGCACTAAGCAAGAGTTATTATGGATGTTCAGCAGGTATTCCTTCAAAAAATAAGTTAGCAAATGGAGGAAGGTAAGCACTGTGAAGGTAAGTATTGTTTTCTCCATAACTGCTACAATCAAGATTTGTTTGCTTTTCTTGAATGTGTCTGTAAGTGTATAATTATTAAATATTAGTAATGGAAGAATTTGAGAAACCATTTATTTGCCCAAAGAATACAAAACAGGAGCAAAACTTAAAAATTAACTTACTAAAGAGGTGTATGACTTCCAAATGCTCTAAGTAGATTCTTTAGAGTAAGTCTCAAACCGCTGTCAAGGCGAGCATTTTGCAAGGTGTGATCAGGAGCCACATGCAGCACAAGCCCTTGGCTAGGCCCATCTCCCCAGACTCCTCCCTCTCCAGGCACAGGAGCCAGTAATCTACATTTTAAGTTTCCAAGGTATTTTGCTTGACTTTTTTTTTTTTTACAGCAGCAATGTTGTCTTTAAATTACAATTGTACAGGGTCAGTGTTGTGGCATAGCAGGAAAAGCCACTGCCTGTGAAACCAGCATCCCATATTGGCACCAGATCGAGTCCCAGTTGCTTCACTCCTGATCTAGCTCCCTGCTAACGGCCCAGGAAAAGAAGCTCTTGGCTCCTGGCTTTGGCCGTTATGGCCATCTGGGGAGTGAGCCAGCAAATGGAAGATCTCTGTGTCTGTCCCTTTTACTCTGTAACTCTGACATTCAAATAAAAAAATAAATCCTTTGAAAAAAAAAGAAAAGGAAGAAAAGAAATTCACAACATGTAATCTTGCAGAAAGGCAAACAAGTTTTTTTAAAAAGATTTATTTACTTATTTGAAAGGCAGAGTTAGAGAGGAGAGTTGGGGGATAGGGGAGAGATAGAGATCTTTCATCTGCTGGCTCACTCCCTAAATGGTCACAACAGCCATGGCTGGGCAATGAGCCTTGAACTCCATCTGGGTCTCCTACATGAGTGGCAGGGGCCCAAGCACTTGGGCCATTTTCCACTGCCTTCTCAAGTACATTAGCAGGGACTGGATCAGAAGTGGGGCAGCAATACTCCAACCAGTGCCCATATGGGATACCTGTGTCCAAGCAGCAGCTTAACCCGCTGCACCATCCAGTCCCTAATATGTTAAACGTTTGCACAGAACTTGCTGAAGAGTAGAAGGAAAGCAACTTGCCAATCAGTGTCTTTCATTTTGTTGGCTGGAATGAGCTTCAAAGATGGCCAAGCGCCCTGGTTGTCCAGGATGACCACAGAGGGCTGCATTCAGGCATTCTCTGTTACATCAGGAGACTCGCAGCAGATTCTCCATGCAAGTCTAACTCCTTTGAACAAAATAATATCACAGGTTAAAATTCTGAAACTGACAATGAAGAAATTGTGTGTGCTCCATAAATGACTTCTAATGACTTTTTTAAAAAGGTTTATTTATTTATTTGAAAGTCAGAGTTACACACAGAGAGGAGAGGCAGAGAGAGAAAGGTCTTCCATCTGATGGTTCACTCCCCAGATGGCTGCAATGGCCGGAGCTCTGCCGATCTGAAGCCAGGAGCCAGGAGCTTCTTCCAGGTCTTCCACATGGGTGCAGGGGCCCAAGGACTTGGGCCACCTTACACTGCTTTCCCAGGCCATAGCAGAGAGCTAGACTGGAAGAGGAGCAGCCGGGACTAGAACCGGCACCCATATGGGATGCCGGTGTTTCAGGCCAGGGCGTTAACCCACTGTGCCACAGCGGCGGCCCCCATAAATGACTTCTTAAAGTCCCAGTCCTATTTATTTCATCATGGTTGATGAAAAAAAGAACAAATCAAGCCTGAGTGTGAAGGGCAGTGCTATGACAAGCTGCCAGAGAACCCTCTCGTGGGTCAGTGCCAACTTGGCCACGAGACTGTTTTAGGTCCAAGTGTGACTCAACTCTGCACAAGGCAAGACACAGCATTTGGACCAATCTCTGGGTGGGACTGCTGTGGCTTCTCTCGTGAGAATGTGGAAATTCTGACTTCATTCTCTGAACAAGTGAGTACTGAGAGAGGCTTGGCGTCCCAAACACCACTGGGCCTAAAGCCTCATTAACATCACTGCATCCATCCCCAGTCACCCCACACAGAGGCAGAGATACCAAAGGCATGGGTGGGAGCCCATGATATGTGCAGTAACAGGACCAAGAATGGGCCGTGTGCTCAGATAATACCTCTTCTCCCTCCTTTGTCCATGGCACCCAACAATCCGTTTTGAGCCAGTCACAAAAGAGGGAGATAACTTTTATCTTTCTGACTCCCAATACTCTCATGAGCTCAGGAGCAATGGCAGTTGGGTCATGGCTCCTTCAGAGGCTGCCCAGAACCCACCAGCACATCCCTCCCACAGCTCCTAGGAACTTGTGTGGTGCACACTGCTCTGCAACAAGATGCCACAGCGAGTGCACGAAGGATTTCACTGCACTTTGCACGGGGCTCTTGCTGGAGCAGCCTGGGCTCCTCCAGACACAAGGGCCACTAAGTTTAGCTGCAGAATCAGCTGCTGGAACCCATGCCAGTCAGTTTTCTCAGGAGAGCCAAAGACTCCTTACCTGTTGCTCCGCCCTAATCTGTCACCTGCTGCAAATGAGCACCTTAGCAACATAACACTTCTTGGCAGGTAAAAGTGAGAAACCCACTCACTCCAGCAATGCTGAGCAGTGTGTGTAATTTGGGTCATCTGGAGATGGCAATGAATCATCTCCAGCTTTTCCCTTAAGCTTAGTTTCCTGAGACCAAAGTAGGATTTGTGGCATTAACCAAAGGGAACTGAATTAATACCTGTGTGGTAAGCAAAACAACTACACCTCATAGTTTTTAAATGTCTGCAAGATGAATGTAAAATAACTATATTTTAGCAATATATAGTGGAGGGGCCAGCACTGTGGTGCAGTGGGTTAAGCCATTGTCTGCCATGCCTGCATCCCATATAAGCGCTGGTTCATGTCCCAGCTGCTCCACTTCTGATTCAGCTCACTGCTAATGTGCCTGGGGAAACAGCAGAAGATGGGCTAGGTACTTGGGCCTCTGCCATCCATGTAGGAGACCCAGATGGAGTTATAGGCTCCTGACTTTGGTCTGGCCCAGTCCCAACTGTTTTGGCCATTTGAGGAGTTAATCAGTAGATGGAACACCTCTCTCTCTCTCTCTCTCACTCACTCACTCACTCACTCTTCCTGTAACTCTGCCTTTCAAATATATCAATTTTTAAAAAAATATATATATAGCGGACACTCTGAAAGGTTATACTTAAACTAATCATTAAGAATTTGTTGCATCAAACAAGGTTTGATTCACTTATTTATTCAAATTGTTATGGACTATGCATGGGGATACAGCATTGCCTTCGTGGAACTTAGGGCTAATTCACAGTCCATGCATTTCAAATGGAAAATGTTTGCTCAAAATTGACAAACGAGGTGCAGTCCACTAATCACACCTTCCTTCCAAGGAGCTCACTTAACCTTTCAGCTGCCATGCTCTCAAGGTTCTACTCAAAGCCCATCGCACCTTCCCTCTCCTGGTTAGAGGAGAAGCCACCAGGTCCCTGGGCTTTCCCCCCATGTTGTCCCGTGGCTGCCCGCACCATTTGCTGGCAGTTCCTGTCCTCAGAGCACACCCTCTGGCACAGTGTTGAAAATCCATCAGCCTCTTGCTCAGGAAATGTCGCTAGTCTCCTACTTCCAAGTTGAAAGTATATCACTCATTAAGGCTCCGAATCTCAATCAGCCTTTGCTTCCTACTATGTACTGCAGAGGGTGCTGTGGTGTGTCACCCGGACGCCCCCTCAGGTCCGAAGTCTGTCTTTCAGATGCGGGGGGTGTGGTGGCTGAAGGCTCCCTAGAGTCCCCCTTGGTAAACTGCTCCTGGCGGAAGGGACGTGCCTCGCAAGGTCTTCCCCGTTCACCAGAGGCAGCAGCGTCAGCTTGGCTGTGTGGCTGTCCTCATCCAGGACCCCTGCTGCAGGCTGCACGCTTCTGAAGAGCAGTCCACTTACAGCGCTCCCTGTGGGCTGGGCTGCAGTTCTGCTTCTCTCACCCCAATTCCAGCTTCCTCATTCCCTCACGGGCTCAGAGATCCACAGTCCAACAGAGAAGTCAACTACACAGGCACTGAAACAGCATAGTTAGCAATGTGACAGGAGGGGTCTCCGTTACTAGATGTGGGCCCAGGGAGGCCAGGGAGGAGGGAAGTTCCTGCCAGACTTGAGTTCTCAGCTAGAGCTTCCAGGAGGAGTGGCAGGGGGTGGACAGGACGGCAGTGTGGCGGAGCTTAAGGACAGTGTGTGACTGACGTGCAGGGCACCAGACCCTGGGGATGGTGGTGATGGGGCTGGAGGAGCAGGAGCAGGGGCGTGGCAGAGTGCACGATGGCCCAGGAAGCCACGTCCAAGAAGCTGGCAGTGCTGAATGGTTTGTAACACACACGGTCACAGCATCAGATCTGCAAGTTAGAAATGGTTCTCAGCAAGACTGACTGGCAGCCAGAAAGATCCGAGGGCACAGTGAGTAGATGCTGAAGGCCATGGGGAAAACCGCATGGATAACAGCAGAGGGTGGGAAGGAATGCGGTGATCTGAGGGCAATCTGTGAGAATCACCAAGATTTTGAGAGTGAACCGGTGCTGGGCATAAGGTAAGGAACAAGGATGACTTCTTGGATGAGGGACCAGGGGAACAGTGATGCCATTTGCTGGGATAGGAGACTGGAGAAGTGGTTATGGATTTCTGGGTTAGAGGTGCCAAAACGCCATCCCAGTGTAAGTGCAGAATGGACAGTTGGGTATGGGAGTCTGAGGCTCAGGGAGGACAGCTGGGCTGGGGACACAGGTTTGGAAGGCTCCAACAAAAAGACAGTAATGAGACTGCCCAGGGAATGTACAGTAGAAAGAAAAGAGGCCAGCTTTTGAACTCCAAGGGACATCAACATTTGTGAACAAAAGGAGTCTTTGAGGGAGACTGGAATAAAGCAGCCAAAGAGATCACGAAACCTAAGTGTTCAGGTCAAAAAGACCGAAGGACAGAAGACAAGATAGGTAGGGACTACTGTGTCCTGTGAACCTAGCAACGGGGGGGGGGGGGGGGGGGATTAATGATCTGGTCAAGAGCAGTGTTGTGTTGTGTGTGTCAAGATGCAGACATCAAACTTCTGTGAGCCCAAGAATGACTGAGAAATCAGTCTGGAGACAGCAAAGTGACTCCAGGAAATCTCTGAGCCAACAGACACAGCAGGTATAAGGAGCTTGATCAAGAATGTCTAGGAGGGGCCAGTGCTGTGGCATAGCACGTAAAGCCACCGCCAGCAGTGCCAGCATCCCATATGGGCGCTGGTTCCAGTCCCGGCTGCTCCACTTCAGATCCAGCTCTCTGCTATGGCCTGGTAAAGCAGTGGAAGATGGTCCAAGTCCTTGGGACCCTACACACACGTGGGAGACTGTGAAGAAGCTCCTGGCTTCGGATGGACATAACTCTGGCCATTGCAACTAACTGGGGAGTGACCCAGTGGATGGAAGACCTTTCTCTCTGCCTCTCCTTCTCTGTGTAACTTTCAAATAAATAAATAAATCTCTATATAAACAATGTCTAGGAAGGAAGGAAGGGAGTGATAGGTGGCTGCCTTGGGAAGATGTTTGGGGGAGGGGTCTTACTTAGATTGATTTGGCCATGCTTAAAACTGTTGGAAGACAGCCAAAGAGTGGAGAGGGGAGAAACAGTTTGCAGGAAAAGGTACCAAGATGGCAGGATGGGGTGGGCCAGTCCCTGGGACAGAGGTTGGCTGGGGATGGAAGAGGGGCTCCTGCTATCATGGGAGGACAGGAAATCGTTGGATGAGTTTGTAGTATGGAGCAGCTCCTGATGATGAAATTGTTGGATGAGTTTGTGTATGGAGCAGCTCCTGATGATGATGTCCAGTTCCTCCTTGGAGTAGGAGGAAAGCCTGTTCCTGGAAGTGCGCAGGTAGTGACAGGATGGTAGGTTTAAAAGACTAGTGGCCCAGTTGGGGCGCCGGATTCTGTCTCGGTTGCTCCTCTTCCAGTCCAGCTCTCTACTGTGGCCCGGGAGTGCAGTGGAGGATGGCCCAGGTCCTTGGGCCCTGCACCTGCATGGGAGACGGAGGAAGAGCTTGGCTCTTGGCTTCGGACTGGCGCAACGCGCCAGCCGTAGCGGCCACTTGGGGGGTGAACCAATGGAAAAAGGAAGACCTTTCTATCTCTAACTCTGCCTGTCAAAAAAAAAAAAAAAAAAAAGACTAGTGGGCAGATGCCATAACTGCTGTAGAAAATGGGACCAGAACATGGAAGGTGGCATTCAGGGTCCAGCTGCTGACAGAAGCTAATGTCCCACAGGGTTTCCTGCCTTCAAGTGGTAGGGCTTCCTTAGCTGTCTGGGTGTAGACCCAAAATTGGATGATGAGATTTTTCCATGCGGGAAGGATTTTGCAGGAATGGGAGGTGGGTTCCTGGCACAGAGGCTGTGGTGATGAGTAACACAGAGACTTGCAGGCACTGGCAGTTAGGATGTTTGAAGTGTAAAATGCAGAGGCAAAGCCAGATTGGGGTGATGGCAAACTGCAGGATGAGGCAGCAAGAGTGGGTGGATGGCACGGAGGAGTTCAGGTCCCTAGAGATGAGCATGCCAAGGAGGTGAGAGGCCCGGTACTGACTCCATTCCTAGCACTGGCCAGAACTGGGGGGGTTTGGGGGTGAGAATAAATGATGGGGGAGGGAAGGCTGATGGGCAAGGTTTGAGGACACCAATGAGGAAGAGTACGAGACACGGAGTTCAGAGGACCTTTTTCTTTTTTTTCCCCTGGGCCCAGGTTTATCAAAACCCTGAAGCCTACCCCAGACCCGTCTACACCCCAGACCCGTCGGGTGCGGCTGCCAGTAACTGGCCTCTCTCCACAGCAAACAGCCCAGGGCACCTCCCGGCCAAAGCAAACAAAACAGAAACGTCTTTGCAGCAGGTGCAGGTGCTGAGTGAGCATCCATCCCTAACCCGAGGATGTCCACTCCAGGCCCATGCAAATCCCCCCAGGCTTCCACCAGGGGCCCTTTCTAAGGAGGCAGAAAGTAGCTCTAAGGTGGCAGGAGGTGGAGCTGGGGGAGAAGGAGCCTCTGGGAAGAGTCAAGAGGTGGAAATGACAGGGAAGAGCTGAGCACATCAGGTGAAAGCCACTGACCTCGGGGAGGAAAAGTCGGTTGGAGGGAGCAGCTGAGGGGGAGTGGGTAAACTGTGTGACCCGTGCAGGTGCTACCCTGGCTCCTGGGGAGAGCCGACTGACCAGGTGATGTCTGAGGGAAGGAGTCCAGAGTCCTGCTCTGCACCTAGGGGTGAGGGAGAGGAGGTCTGGGGCTTCTGGCAAGGAGGTGGCAGAGGCACGAGGGATGCACACACAGTCCGGCCCCAGTGAGAGGCTGGAGGTGGGCTCTTGCCTCCCAGTATTCCCAAGGCCACCTCCTACTTGGTGGACTCAGCACCCTCGGGGTAGAGGTCCGCTCCAGGCCTGGGCACCAGGCACTCGGCGTTCCACTCGTTAGTTACGTCATGCAGTCACTCCTTAACCCACGCCTTCATTCTTCAGATGTACATCAGGTGTGTGGTCCCTCCTTCACCTGCTCTCCAACGACATTCACACTTGCACATTCTATGCACCAGACCCTGCCATATGCTGTTCCCTGTCTATAGTGCCCTTTCCACTTCCCCTTTAACAAAATCTATCCTCACAAAAATGCCCAGGTCAAATCTCACCCCCTCCCAGAGAGCTGTTCAACGTTGTCAACCATCATCTGGTCTAGAACATTCTTTTACTACTGCTCTGAGTCACATATTTTGTGCTGGCATGGCCTGCCTCTCCAACTAAACTGTAAGCCCTTGAGGGAAGGGGACCTGGTACATCGATTTTGTTTTCCAAATGTTTCTCCTACCTCTTAAGGCACTTAAGGACGTAGTATGTCCCCAGTAACAGAAACTGCATTTTTAAAGAGCCATGCTGCTGCACAGCAGGGTGGTTCCTGATGGTGCACGCTAACTAGGACTAATAACAAAGTCCTGAGTTTCTCAGGAACACCCATTGGAGCATGAACAGTTTAAATTACCAGGTCAGCTACGAGTAGACAGAAGATAAAATGTGAAGTGCAATAAAGCAGCAATCTGCATTTGTTCTCACCAGACTACAGAAATATACTGGAACACAGTGACAAGTTAATGTTGCAGCTGCTGAAAGTTGAATGTTCCTCAGATAAACTTTGCTGTACCCATTTTAGGTTTCTATGAAATGAGCTGGGTTCAGTAGGTTCCTCCTTTGGAGTTGAGCAATTGCTTAGTGAGACAATTGTTAGAATCTTGAATCTGACCCTAAGACACTTCTCCAATACAATAATCAAGTGCCCTAGTTCAACAAAATGAGAAATGCCAGATTTCTCATTTAGCTGTCACTCTATAGGTAGAGAGGAAAAGGAGAGCATTTAGACATTCCAAATGGGCCCTTTAAAATGCCAGTGTAGAGAAATAAGGAAACTGGCTCCCAGCATAGTCTTTCCTTGACCAAATTTACATTTTTTCACTGCCAATCTGACAATGTCTCCCTGGTTTCTATACCTCAACATCACTAAGTTTTATTTTTCGACATTTACTTGTTTTTTTTTAAATCATTTTACCCACTTATTTATTTTGTGCAATCTCCTCCTTATAAATCTTGTTTCCATCCCCAAAGCTTTTGTAAAATTATTTTTTAACTTTTGTTTTTAATTTGAAAAGGGGAGAAGGGAGGGGGAGAGGGAGAGAGGATGAATCTTTCATCCACTGGTTCACTTCCCAAATGCTCTCAACAGCCAAGGCTCAGCCAGGCTGAAGCCAGGAGCCAGGTACTCAGTTCAGGTCTCCCACATGTGTAGCAGTGAGACAAGTACTGGAGCCATCACCTGCTGAGTGCACATTAGTGGAAGCTGGGTAAGAACTGGAGCTGGGACTTGAACTCAGGAATTAGTACAAGGGATGTGGGGTCCCCAGTGGAGATGTAACTGCCGTGCCAAACATCCACCCCTAAAGTGTCGCTCCCCCTCTTCGTGGAGGAACGACACAGGACCCTGCGCTGTTCTTTTGTCTGCTCGGCCCTCCCCGGGTTTGCTGCTGGTTCTTCCCGGGTTGGCTACCGTCCCTCCACCTCCGTGGAGGGGCGGGCCCCCTGCCACTTTCCCCACTTCCACAGGGGAGCGGCACACCGCCAGCCGGCTCTCTCGGGGGCTGCACAGGTGTTCCTTCAGATAGATGTTCCTGGTGCATGTTGTCTCTCTCCTCCTTTATAGTCCTCTTCCACCAATCCCAACTCCGCTACCCACATGCTGCGCACGCTGCTCTCCTCCAATCAGGAGCAGGTCCTGCTGTTTATTGGTTGAACTGGAGGCAGCTGTGTAGAAGCTGTTTCCTCCTCTCCCAGCGCCATATTGTGGGAGAGCAGATGCATAGAATAAGTCTTTATTCCAGTAACTTAGCTTAGTCCAAGTTGCTCCCCACATAAAGTAAATCAAAACCACTTTTTTTTTTTTTTTAAGCTAACAGCTTTTTATTTCAGTGCCCAAAGTACAGCGTATACTGAGAGAACGGTGGGCTTCCGCCGCAGGGTGAGACCAGTGATTCCTCCCGAGTGCCTGTTCTTTCAGGTTCCTTGGCTCAGAACCTGCCTGCCTTGTCCCAGAGAAGCTGTGATGTCACACAACCAAGTGCACTCCTGGTACGTTTGCAACTCTCAGGAAGCAACACACACTAGAGACAAGTAAATTCATTGTAACCTTGGGTTGATTCACCGGATCATCCATCCACAATAATCTTTCAAAACACAGCTTTGAATTCCGCCAACTTGTTTTTGTTTTTTAGCATCCACCACTATGTGGCGTTTTTAGCATCCACCACTACTGGCCTAGGGATAGAGGATTCTGCTGCATTCCTTGTTCTTGTGATCTCACAAAGATGAAACTTGCCAGACAACCTTCCACGACTCTTCCAGACTCTACTGCACCACTCCCCCCATGTGAAACACCTGCTTTTGGGGGCCTGCTCTTTTACCTAGGTTTAGTGAGTTACCTCTTGGTAGCATTTATAAATCACCTGTGGGAGGCGGGGAACACTCAGGGGCATGGACAGCTCAGACAGCTGAGAACAGGGAGTGCGGCTGCTCCAAGGATCACGGGCTGTCGGTCCTCTGCTCACCTGTGTCCTTCCTTCTAAGGGGCAGCTGAATGGGAAAGACATCTGGTCTGGAAACTCGAGACGGTGGGATAAGACACAGGGCTGGAATTCAGTGACTTTCAAGGATGCGACAGCACAGTGCTATGAACGACCATTCGATCATGTTACTTCTTGCAACCCTTCACTTCTTTATTAACCAACAAGCATTTTCTCTGGCAAAACGGTGTAGCTTTAGGGAGGCAGTTCCTGAATGCAGGTCCTATCACACAGAGGAGGAAACAGACAAGCAACCAACATTTCAAATGCTGAACCAACCGTCTTCTCCATATCTTCCTCATTATTTAAAGAAACAAAAACTAACGAACAAATTATTTGTATAAATAATGAATTAATTAAAAACACTTTTTACTATGAAGGGGGGACAGAGAGAGAGAGAGAGACAAAGAATCTCCCATTTGCTGGTTCACTCCCCAGATGTTTGCAATGGTCCAGGGCCAGGAGCTGGGTCTCCCTTGTGGGTTGCACAGACGCAACTCCTTGAGATGCAGTTTTTTGTTTTTAACCTGATGGCTAACTTATACTCCACATTAACCCACTGGACGCAGTGTTTCAGAATCCAAACCTGCTGGCATCAGCCATCCAAACAAGATATACTAAGAAGGCTTTGAATTAGCAACGCAAACACCTTTCCTTTTATAAAAGAACCCACAGTCCCTTAAAAAAGTCTAGCGAGTGAAAGAACGCCGGTGTTAATAAGCTCACCTGGCTGGGAAACACGGTGGGAGCCCCACAGTCACGTGGACGCCCTAGAATCACAACGGAGGTGAACAGAACAGCGCGCCTCGGCTCACACAACCAGGACTTTCGGCGGGCACTGCCCCGGGCTGCGTTCGCCCACGCACGACCGCGGGGCCGTGGTCCCGCCACGCCGAGTTTCTCCTGCTTGCTGTTAGGTAACAAGGCTACGACAGGTGAAACTCGCAGCGCGCACTTGTTGCTGCCTTCCCCGCTCGGGCCCACGTGCCGCGGGACCCCGGGTCAGGGCTTCCACGGCCCTGGGGGCGCGACCCTCGACCGCGCGCGGTGGGGGACACGCAGCCCGTGGCCCACGCACAGTGCCCCTCCGCGGCCGCACGGCGGCGTCTCCTCCCGGCCTCCGCCTTCCGCGCGCTCCACGCGCAGCCTTACCCGGCTCTCAAACTTCCACCCGCGCCGCCCGCCCCGAGAGGGCGCTGGCTTTCCCCACGCCGCCACCAGGCTGCTTCCGGAGAGCCGTCCGCACCCCAGCCGCGACGGAACCCACATCGCGCCCCGAAGCAGGAGAGGGTCGCCGGGCGGCCGCGAGGTCGGGCCCCGCCCGCGCTGGGAGTCTGCGCGTGCGCGCTGGCCGTCTCCGCGCGCGCGCGTCCGGCGCGGAGGGCCGGGGGGCGGGGCCGCGGCCGCTCGCAGGGAGTCCCCGCCCCCGCCCCCCGGCGTTCCGCGGTCGCCGTGACAACCCGAGCGGCGGCAACGGCGGCGGGCGCGCGAGTCCGGCGCCGCCTCCCGGCCGCCCCGCCAGCCAGGCAGGCAGCCGCCGCCCGGCCTTCGTGCTCTCCCCGCCTCCCCGCCCGCGCGGAGGGCCGGCCCGCCTTCCGCCCGCCCGCCAGAGAGTGAGCGGGGCCCGGCCGCCCCGCCAGCCCCGCTGTCCCCCGGCCGCCGTCCGGGCGCGCGCAGGAGCGGGCGCGACTATGCCAAGATGGTCCTACAGGCGCGGAACAAGCACCGGGAGGCGGCTCCCAAGCCGCCCCAGCCGCCCCGAGCCTCGCAGTCGCCGCTGAGGGGAGCTCCGGACCTCGGCGCCGGGGAGCCCGGGCCCGAGCGCGCGCCGCCGTCCCCGGGGCGCAAGGGCGCCGCGGGCAGGAAGGGGCCCCGCGCCGAGCCCGCCGCGCCGCCCGCCGGGGGCGGCCTCGGGGGGCGCCTGGTGGCCGGACTGCGCGGGGCGCTGGGCCTGCGGCGCGCGGGGCGCGGCCGGACCTGGACCACGCTCCTGCTAGGTGAGCAGCCCGGAGCGCGCGGCGCCGCCGGGACGCGCAACTTTGAGGCTCGGGCCCCGCGCTCTGCGCCCCGCCCGGAGCCCCGCAGGTCGGTGCCCGCCAGTTTGCCGGCGTCTCCGACTTTTTCCCTGGGACCGGCTCACCTCCTCTCCCCCTCCCCCGCGTCGGCTGTCCGTCGCGGCTTTCCGAAGCTGGCCCCGGGATCCGCAGCCGCCCGGCCCTGGCGGCGACCCCCGGCGGCTCTGGGCCGGGACCCGCGGCGCGGCGGATGGGCGCGGGCCTCGGCCCCCCGGTCGCGGGATGCTTTCTTTGCCTTGGTGGGGGGGTGGGGGGCGGGAGCGATTCGGCAGAGCTCGGGGCCGGCGCTCGTTCCCCGTCCTGCAAAGTTGCTCAACTCGCGGTGCAACTGTAGCGGGCCTTTTGCGTGCCGGCCGCAGCCCCAGCCGCTGGCACTTTGCGTGCGGTTCCCGATGGCACGGCACTTGGCAGGCTGTGCGGCTCCCCGCCGGGCTGCGGGCGTCTGACCGGGTCCCTGCCCTCCCGGAGCCTAACGCCGACGGGGCGGTGGGGCCGAAGCACCGAAGGGAAAGAAAGTTGGAGCGTCCGCAGGCCGGGGGCCGGTCTGGTTTCCATTGTTCCCGGACTGACCTTCGAGGAGGCAAGGTGTACCAGTTTGGATAACAGGCCCCATTTTTCTAAGTCAGCCGCTGAGCTGCTGCGCTCTCTCTATGTTGCCACAATGGGTTTGGCCGCTGAATTAGTTTAATTCCTTGTGATTTATCACTTCCTAGCTTTTCACATTCCCTTCCTGACCCGGAGTGCCCTTAGCCAAGAGTTTGGGGGTTCGGTAGGGGTGGAGGAACAGAAGGAACACAGCGCATTGGCTTTCTCTGCGATCCAGCCATTGCTTGAAGCCGCTCAGCCTTCGCGGTGTGTGTGTGTGTGTGTGTGTGTGTGTGCACGTGCACGGGGCAGAAAGTTTGCTGCTGTTATTAGGCGGTGTTTTTTCCCAGTGTGGCTAGACCTGCACGGTGTTGTCGGCGGCGAGCCTGAGACGCTGGCCGGCGTGCCGGAGCAGTCACCTTGGGGAGGCAGCATGAGACAGTGGATGAGCAGAGCCTCCGGAGCCCGTGCGCAGTAGTTCAGTGCGGTTCAAGTTTCAACTTCGCTCCTTTGTGAGCCTCCCTTTCTCTGCTGTAGGGAGTAGAGTGTGTGCCTACTTCCTCCTCGGGATGCCCTGAGGAGCAGAACCCAGCGGGCTGGGTGATACACTGACTACACTGACGCATTGTGTCTAGAGTACTTGACATGTCTTAGTGGTTATTAGAAAAATAAATGCATAATGCCGACTTGCGAGCTCATGACCACGAAGTTGGCATTTTTCTTGAAAGGCTAGTATAAGCACAATGACCAATTTGCCAGAAATTATGGAATGGCATTGCTTCTTCAGGGAGGTTACACTAGAATGATATAATATCTATTGCCATGTTTTGGGGGGGGCATATTTTCTTTTCCTGTGATTGCATTTCCTGTGGATGGCCTTGTATTGCTAGCTCATACTTGGATTAATGTGTGTGTGCCTTCATACAACTTCGTAGTACTGTAATACTGGGACACTGCGTGACTTGCCTCTTGGAGCGTTTTTGCAGGAGGAAGAGTGAATGTAGGCCACCATTCTGCCTGCATCCTGCTCAGTGACCAGGTTGGGTGACAGACCAAGGCCTGGGGACTTCCTCACCATCGACATGAGTCCCCAGGCTACCTGGAGAGATGTCAGTGCCAAATGATCAGACCTGGAATTGGTTTTTCCTCTGGTCCTGTATGTCATCTCGAGACTGATGTCATGCATATTTGTTCCCTGTCATCGTGCTTTGCCAAAGCATCAAACACCAAAGCAAACCAAGAAAAACCAACTCAGGTCGTGAAGAGAGGAGCAGAATTTAGCGTTTGTGAACGCTGCCTCATTTCTTCTTTTCTAACCTTCCCAGAATGAGTGAGAGTTGAGCTGACACTGTCCAGTGCTCTAGTGTGGGATTTAAAAATAGCTCTTTGCTTTTCCACACTGAGAGGCATTGGATCTTTTTTTTGTTCATGAAGAGTTAACTGATACCTGATCCAAAGAGGTGAAGTATAACAACTAAATGTTATGCTAGCACAAAAGATGGTTTCATTTCTCTTTAAGAAGAAATTTTGTAGCATGAAGTTATGTGTTAGAAGTACATATTGTTAAAGGTTGAGACTGATGAGAGATCTAGTCTGTGGGTGCTAAGCCCCTAGAAGGAAGACACTGCCCGCCAAGCTGGCGCTTTGCATTGTTGGGCATTGTTAAGAGTTGTTTGATAAATGTGTGTTTTTCTTTATTTGATATCAACCTGATGGTAGCAAACATAAAGAAGGGTTCTTAAATGGTATATTTTTAATATTTTTTATTTTACTTCAAAAGGGATATCTCCCATCTTCTGGTTTATTCCCCAAATACACACTATAATGTGGACTGAGCCAAGCCTAAGCCCAGAACCAGGAACTCAATCCAGGTCTCCTGTGTGAGGGGCTGGGACCCAGCTATTTCAGCTATTGTCTGCTGCTTCCCAGGATGCAATTAGCAGGAAGCTGGAATCAGGAGTGCAGCTGGGACTTGGACACTAGGCACTCCACAGTGGGTCGTGGTTGTCCTAAGCAGAGTCTTAACTGCTGAGCCAAAATGCCTGCCCAGGAATATCAGCCAGAGGAAGTGAAAGTGTAGGAAGAACCTGACAGTGTTTCTCAAACTTATTTTGACCGCAGCCCACAGTAAACAATACTGTGTACATTAAACCTGGTCACAGTTCTGAAAATGCAGCCCAGACATTCTGTATGTGCTAGTATAGCTGTTGACCTATTTATGTATGGTCGCATTCAAGCAGGAAATAGATGCAATAAATGGGCTATTTCCAGACGAGTGAGCAGGTTTAGCGCACCCACAGAGGATCGTGAGGCACCCAGGGGCCGTCCCCAATGGGAAGGTGCCGCCGCCTCTGAGTGGAGAAGGAGAGCTTCGTCAGGAGCTGTGCTGTGCGAGTGAGGTCAGTCAGAGTGACCCCAAACCCTCCATCCACCCTCTGCTCTCCCACTAGTGCCTTGCACTGGTCAAACCTGCTGGAAACCCTTGGGCGAAGGGCACAGTGGGGTACTGTATAGGGTCAGCCTCCTGGGATAGAGAAGGGAGGAGAATGGGTGGAAACCAGCCAGTGCATATGTGCATGTGTTAGAAAAAAGTGTCCTGTAAAGTGTGTACCCCTGTCATGTGCAGTATGCTCTGATTTCCTCCTCTTGTTTTTGCTTCATGGTCCAGCGTTGTGATACCAAACTTGAAAACATTTCCTCAGAAGCACTGTTTTTTGTTTCTATGTCTGTTTCAAACTAGGTGGGTATCTGAGCGAAGCATATGTCTTTCCTGAGCCTCAGTGTGTGTGTATGTAAAATGCGAGCCCTGGGCTAGACCAGTGGGTCTCCATCTCAGTTGTCTGTAGAGTCGCCTGGAAACTTCTAAACACCCGGATCCAAGCCGCGTATCAGGGCAACCCAGCGTGGCTGTGGGGTGGAGGCGATGACGGCGATCATGGAGGGCCGCGTGTGTGCTTTTCCACTGAGCTGACATTCCCACGGTGGCACTGTGGAAGCCTCTCCCCTCCTTAAATGGGGACCCAGAACAGTTGGCTGCAGTTTCCCCAATCTCTATTGTTTCCCCAGAGCTGGGACTGTCAGTTGCCATTTATCATCTGATAAGGCCGTTATTTTAGTTGGACTTAAGAATGACATGTTTCTTGTACCATGTCCCTTATCAGCAAAGGGAAGACAGAGGGGTAGCTGGAGAGGGTTCTGTGTTTCAAGGGAAAACGGAAGGGCTGCTTTTCTCTGTGGAAGTGGAAAATACACATGTTAAACATGCAAACAAAGTGCGGCTGGTGAAAGACTAAATTAGTGTGTTTACAAAGCAAACACAAAACATATAACCGGAGCATGGAACAGATACCTTTTTGTTTTCCCCTCCTCCTCCTGCTCTGTTGGACTCGTTCTCATTCCCTGCCTGGTGCAGGAGCACCTGCACTCCTCTAGCCTGGTCCTTTATTGGCAGGGCTTCACAACCTCGCAGTGTGAGTGGAGTGGTTCTTTGTTGTGTGTGTGTGTGTGGGGGGGGGCTGTCCTGTGCATTGCACTCCTGGTTTAGTGGCATCCCTGATTCTACCTGATAGATGCCAGCCCTACCTTCCCAGTGGGACACCCAAAATGCTTCCATATATTGGCATGTGTGCCCTGGGAGGCTTGAACCCCCATGAGAGAATTTTTCAAGAAATTTATGGAAAGGTGGAATTAAGAGTTTATTTTGCTGTTAAGATGTTTTGTAATCCAGGAAGTTTTTTCATAATGCACATCTCTTTTTTTTTTTTTTAACATAAAGGTTTATTTATTTATTTGAAAGGCTGAGTTAAAGAGAGACAGAGACAGATAGCTTCCACCCACTGGTTCACTCCCTGAAATGGGTGCAACAGCCAGGGCTGGGGCAGGCCGAAGCCAGGAGCTTCACCTGGGTCTCCCATGTGGCTGGCCGGGGCCTTGGTACTTGGGCCATCTTCCACTGCTTTCCCAGGCACATTAACAGGGGCCTGATCGGAAGTGGAGCAGTGGGGCACTCATGGTATGCCATCATTGCAGGTAACAGCTTAACTCACTGTGCCCCAGGATACATTTCATGATGCACATGAACCTTCTGAAGACCCCTCATACACTCGTATAGTTGCTTGATGATGGACATGCCTTCTGAGAAGTACATCATGAGGGGATTTCATCATCCTGCAAACTTGATGGAGAGTACTGGCACAAAAACTAAGATGGCTGTGCTGCGATGTCACGAGGTCATGTGATCTTATGGGGTCACTATGGTGTGTGTGGTCTGTCCTCGACTAGAATTTCATTCTCTGGCACATGACTGTCATGGGAACATTGTGATTTCTTAGGGGCAGCAGGAGTAAGAAACTAGGTGGAGGCAGAGTCTAGGTATTGGGAAGTAGATGGGGGCAGTGTGGTGTGGTCGGAGCAGCACAGCCATTTCAGTACTGATCTGCATTTTCATCTGGTTTCTGCAATCACTTTCTCACCCTTAGCTGTGTCAACTTTAAATGCTTTGCCTGCTTATGCCAAAGAATAAATGAGATACATATAGAATAGCACAGCAGGTCGGGGCTGGCACTGTGGCTCGCACTGTGGCTCACTTGGTTAATCCTCCGCCTGCGGTGCCAGCCCCCCCCCCCCCCCCCCCCCGTTCTAGTCCCTGTTGGGGCGCCAGATTCTGTCCAAGTTGCTCCTCTTCCAGTCTGGCTCTCTGCTGTGACCCGGGAGTGCAGTGGAGGATGGCCCAGGTCCTTGGGCCCTGCACCCCATGGGAGACCAGGAGAAGCACCTGGCTCCTGGCTTCGGATCCGCATAGCTCCAGCCGTAGCGGCCATTTGGGGGTGAACCAATGGAAGGAAGACCTTTCTCTCTGTCTCTCTCTCACTGTCTAACTCTATCTGTCAAATAAATTAATAAAAAAATTAGCACAGCAGGTTAATTGCCATCTATTGACTACATACTGTGACAGGTGCTAGTTTTGGGGGATAAAATGGAGTACATGATTCACCTTCATGAAACCATGTGACAATATATGAGGTCTTCAGAAATTTAATGGAAACTGCATTCCAGAAAGAAGGGGGGGCAAATAAATGAGACAATTGCACATTCTAGTTAAGTGCTTTGGAGGAAAGAAGCAAGCAGTTGAGATAGGAAAAAAAAAAAAAAAAAAAAAAAAACAGGAAATGTTCACTTTAAATAGGGTCAGGAAATGCCCTAGAGTCCAGTTCTGAAAAACCCTGATGTTTCATGCTCAGTGTTAGCTTTCATGATTCTTCTTTCTTCAAGGGAAATAAGGAAAGGAGGCATCGTCTGCAGAGATCCGGGGAGAAGTAGAAAGAGCATGTTAGGGCTGGCATAAGGGGCAAGAAAAGCTGAGGACGTGTGGGCTTGCTTTCACACGAACCTCAGACACAGCTGAGCACCAGCTGAGAGTGTGTGTCTGTGTGAACACACAGGCACTTCCCAGGAAAGCCAATGAGCAGTACGGGAATTGAGGATTTTAGAGAATTTCTTCAATGTTTGAAACCGTTGTTTCCCTCTCTAAAATAGACATCTGGTTGACAGTAAAGAATGTTTCAAATGACCTAAACATATTGTATTATTAAAAGATACACTTAGAAGATATCTGGACATGAAATGCTCATGAGCACTAAAATAACAAATGTAATGAGTTTAGTTTGTGTAAATATATTCTTGTGTAAATAATGTACTCTTAGTTTGTAGTTGTCTGTTGGTCAGTAATATGGCATCAATACAGGAAGATAAAATTTTTACAACATATATACGTATATTTGGACATTGCTAAGATTTGATAGTTGTTACTAGTTTTAAACACCCTTTTAGATTGCATTAATGCCTCTTAGGTGTAACAGTGTCTCAAAATATTTGTTAATGAGCTATTTACATTATGCAGAGCGTAAGCCTCTGTACATGGGGTAGCTTCAGGCTTTATTATTTGTTGGTTTACTTGTTTTTATAATGATAGTTTTAGGTTTTATTATTATTTAAAATTATTTATTTGAGAGGCAAAGAGAGAGAGGGAGAGGGGGAGGTAGGTAAAGTAGGGGTGTGTGGATATCTCCCATCAGATGTTCACTTACCAGATGCCTGCAATAATTGTGGCTGGCCAAAACTAGGAACTAGGAACTCATTCCTGGTCTCTCACATGGGTGGAGGAACCTAGGTACTTGAGCTATCACCTGCTGCCACCCAGTGTGCACATTAGCAGGAAGTTGGAATCCTGAGCAGAACCAGAACTTGATCCAAGCACTCTGATGTGTGACTTGGGCATCCCAAGTGACGCTTTAATTGCTGTGCCAAAGGCCTGTCTCTATGTGATTATTTTTAATTTCTTGTTATACGAGTTCATCTTTTGCCAAAAGCTTATACTTTATCCCTTATCCTTTAAAGCTTACACTTTAACCTTTGGAACTTCACTCTTCTAGTGGACAGTCTGTAGTGTTCTCCCATCTGTTTCTAGGTCCTGACCTTTATGCTGTTGTCTAATCCCATAAAGAGCAGTCTTGTTTCATAGGGAAGATCACTCTCCATGGGTGACCTTTTATAATGAAATAAAAATCAGTGGATGGAAATAAATGGTAAAAATTAATTTTCAGGATATATAAATTATGACTTACAGCATATTTTTGTGCTTTGATACTGTTTCTTTGTTCTCTCTGCATTATTACCATGACTTTTTTTTCCTGGGGGCATTTAAATGAATAGTTTGTCTGGCATCGCTCCCTGTTTTTGACTTCCTTCCAGGGTAGCCCATTGTCAGGTGTGTTTTTCTGCACTATCACTGTCATAATGAGTGTTGGGATGGCATTTGGTAATTTTAACTTCTTGTAGTGGTAAATGTTAACATAATAGCATAGCTGTCACCCGAATCACTCACAGAAGTTCCTGTGTGAATCACTGTACTGACCAAGGATGGAGGTGAGTTTTGTCTGTAGAGTACAGCAGCACCAGCTGTGTCTTGAAGACAGTTTATAAATCACTTGATAAATTGCTTTTGAAAGGTTGCTATCATAACAAATCTTTAATTTGGGAATATTGTTGTAATTCAGGAGAGTGAAGCTTTATTTATAACTTTATGCTTAATTTGCCTAAACCTCTACTTGTTCTGCACTGTGTTTTCCTGTTTGCTAACGGTAATCATTGTTTTTTGTGCTCTAGTTGTCAAACAGCAGAATCTTATTTTCCTGGGCTTTAATACTAATCATAAAGTACTTACGTAACAAGCAGAGTCCTGCTGTTTCCCACTATGTTTACAAGATTTTTGCTTCTCTTTTTTCCCCACTGTATCTGAGACTTTATTTCTCAGATATTATATATTATATATATATATGTATATGTTTTCGTCTCTGATTTCCTTAGAAATTTCGATTATAAGGTTACCTCTCAGAATTTTGTTGGTTAGTAAACTAAAGTAGGACCAGGTCAATGGCCCAACATCATTATTAATCAGTGGGTGAAGCTTGGGCTTGAAGTTAAGGTCTCTTGGCTTTGTTAAACACATCTGTCAAATTTTAGGTTTCAGAGTTAAAGTCTAAGGAAATTATCAAAGATATAATGGGAAGATAACCTAATAGACCTGATAACTGCTTAGCTAGAGCACTACTTTGTTGGCTTCTGCTTATTTGGGAATCACTGTGGTTTGCATAACTTTATGGTCCATCTGTCAGTTTTCATTTATTATTATTTTTTGAAAGCTATTCAATTCTGAAATTTTAAATTTGATCTAGTTGTTCAGCTGTGTTCTAAAAACAGAGCACAATAGGCAAAACAGTATCACAACTTTCTTAATCATTTAAATTAAAAGATAAGCAAGATACTGTGGTATCCAGGGACAGTTTGCATATTGGGGCAAATCCGGACTCTTAAGATTATTACTTAATGAACTTGTTAAAATCTCTTGCAGAGCATGATGGGCCTTAATGTATACTCTGTGTGTGTGTGTGTGTGTGTCTGTCTTTGTCACCTAGTGAAAAGATGTAGTTTCTCCGTGTTTCCCATCAAGATTGCTAAAGGTCTGCAGATTGCCTGTGCATGGTGCTTCCTCCTGGTCTCCCATGAGGTGCAGGGCCCAAGCACTTGGGCCATCCTTCACTGCCTTCCCGGGCCTCAGCAGAGAGCCGGACTGGAAGAGGAGCAACATGGACAGAATCCGGCACCCCGACTGGGACTAGAACCTGGGGTGCCAGCACCGCAGGCAGAGGACTAGCCAAGTGAGCTGTGGTGCTGGCCAAGCCCCTTGTTCTTAAAACTTAGAAATACTTCTTTTCAGTAAGAACATTACTTTATGAAAATTAACATACTTTGCTGTTTGATTTAGAAATATATGTGTTCCACAACTGAGGGTAAGACTTTTATGGGAAGTTGGAATTTATTGCATTTACATATGTTGGTTAATTGTATTAAATATTTCCTGCTTTAATATATGTACATACACAAATATTTAAAATATGTGAAAATTTACTTAGAGTATTTCTCTGTTTAGAAGCTTAATATATTCTGTTTGGGCTGATGATATATGTTTTCCAAATTCTGTTGTTTTCATATATTCACTTTAAAATAAACCATTTGTCCTTGAAGTTTTGTGATTTCTAAGGCATTTCATTCTGTGTGCTGATGAATCCTTTTGGTTGAATGAATTTAAGATTTTTGTGCATGAGTTTGGAGTCAGAGAAACCTGGGCTCTCCTCCAGGCCTTGCTGCATTCCAGTCATGTGGCCTTGGGCCTCCTGGGAAATAACCATATCTGTCTTAAAAGGACTCCTGGATTCTTTTTGCTTAATGTGTGAAAGCGCTCTGTAATCTGCAGCTGATAAGCAGATGTTAGACATTATCATTCTAATTAAGAACTTCCTAATTTTACTAGACTTGTAAAGCATGATTTTGCTCTGCCAAGTATATGAAGGAGGTCGAGATTAACTAAAGCCGACTTTAAAATCGTCCTGTAGACACTGGGGGCTTTAGACCTTCCTAGGGGCAGTGGTTTCTTCAGTCGGTATCTCTGAGAAGCAGCCTTGCTTCTCACTTTGAGACTGATTATCTCTATTAATACATTGGAGGCATTTGTTCTTTTCCTATTTGAAATACATTCTGTCCTCCCCCACCCCCCATTCAAAATAGAAAACCGAAGGGCCAGACCTACTAAGACTTTGTAATTTGGGGAGCAGAAAGATCAAGATGCAAACAGAAAGTTAAAAAAAAATAGCTGTGTAGTTACCTTTACAAGTAGGAAGTGAGAAACGTTAGTGCCCTGGGTGCTATTCAAGGTCATGAAGTACTAGGAATAGAAATCTAAGTAAAACCCTTCATTTAATCTTGGTGAAAATCAGACCCCAATAGAGTAAATAACTTATAAATCATACAAAAAGTTAAGGAATTGTTCTTCTTAAGATCGTCTTTCTTACCAGGTAAGAAAGAATTTGACTTTTAATTCTTTCTCTTTTTAAACCCTTATTTTCAGCCATCAAGTTTTGCCCATGCTTCCTTCTAAGAATCTTTTGAGTTTGTATTTGCCCTTCCCTAATTAGGCCCGTTTCGTCACTACTGTACACGTCTCTTCATCTCACACCTGTACTGTCGTCTTACTCTGCTCGCTGGACCTCTTGACATCGTGGTGCTTCTGAGAGTCTGGGCTGTATAAAGTCATGAGAGGGTTTGTTAAGAATGCAGGTTTGTGTCCCAGGACAGAACTATTGAATCAGGATCTCTGAGTGTGGAGACCCAGGCAGGCAGTGGTCACGTGTTCCTCTTCAGTCTGTGCCCTCAACCCTGGTAGTGCTCTGGACTCAGCCCCATGCCAGACCTGGTAATGAGGAAAGAGCCCAGGATTCCAGTGTGCTGCCAGTGTTGCAACAGTGTCTCTACAAATGTGTGTGAATCACTTCATGGGGCTTGTTAAAATGTAGATGAGGAGTCGGGTCTGGGGTAGGATCTGAGACTCTACATTTCCAACAGCTCCCAGATGATAAAATTACTGCTTCATGGAAGGGCACTTGGTTTCGCAAGGAGCCATTTTCTTGTTAAACTTTGTAAACAGCTCCTAGGCTTTGCCATAGTCATTCTCTTACCAATGATAATTCAACTGGATTGTATATCAGAATCACTTGTAAAAAAAAAAAGTTTCAGATTTAGAGGCCCTGGATTAATATTCAGGTATTTCTAGTTTTATTTAGTGTCAATTGTGATTCTAATGCAATACTAGGGTTTGGATCACTGCACTTTTAAATTGCTGTATTATGATGTTCTCTGTGAGACTGGCTTGATTTCTTTGTTTACTAGCTCAGTGCTTTCCAACCTTTTCCTATCACAGTGCACAGGCAAAAATGACCCTATTTGTGTGGCGTGGTGTGGGGTAGATGACAGCCTCCTGAATGCCCAGACGTTACTGCCACAGGGATTCTGGCTGTCTTGTTGGCGTTCCATGGCTCTAGCTAAATGCCCATGCTGACAATCTTGGAGCACTGAGAACTTGACACGCTGTCTGTATACTGAGTGACCCTCAAAAATATTAATGCTTGTTTCTCACTATTATGTATGTTTTTTATCGTGAATATTATAAAGGGAATGCTTTGGCATGTTGGATCAAGTCCACGCCCAGCTGTATTGTATTTTTGGCTTCCCACTGTAAATCCCTACATCAATTGCATCTGTGTCTTGTGGCTTCCCCCCACCCCCAAGCTCCCACTTTAAAGAAATGCACTCTAAGAAGGTTCCATGTGTCTGCATCTCAGATTCCTTACAGTCCTCAGGCTTTGTGCCATTTGCTTGAGTGCGTCGCGTGTTTGTTCCCTTCATGTGTATCTTCTGTGCCCAAATTGTGTGTCTCACAGATTTTTATTATTAAGGGCAGTGATGTTGGCTAATATTTCTAGGATGTTCTTGGTTTTTAGGAAGGTGTGTTGTGCCTCTAATAGGCATAGGTACTTGTTGACTTCAAATTGTTCATAATGGTCACAAAAATCTAAGCACCAGAAGAGAGGAAGGCTCTGAGCTTGTGGGATGCTGTGGTGTGTGTGACTCCTTGAATAGAAGAGTATCCTCCGGTGTGTCTATGGGAGGTGGGGGAACCTTTCAGGGGGAGCCCGATGGAAGCATTGAGGGTGTTGTCCTCAGAAGAGACTAAGGTCATTCTCCTAGTACCCTGCTTCCTTCCCTGAGGGTGTTTTGGAGCAGGACTGACCCCTCCCTGTCTCAACATGTGACTCCCCTCACCCCCCCACCCTCCGCAATCACTCCTGCCATGATGGCATCCACTGTGATGTGATGTGAGGGAGGCCCGTGCTAGAGCTATTGGGCTATGTGGACTCTGAGCTTTCAAAACTGTGAGCTCAAGAATCTTTTAAATAAAGTACAAGCCCAAGGTGTTTTGTTATAGCAACAGAAAATAGACTGCAACTTGGGATAAGTGACTCTTCACTTTCTCAAGTTGTATCCTAAAGAATATCTTTCCCTTTTTTAAAGACTTACTTATTAATTTGAAAGTCATAGTTACACAGAGAGAGAAGGAGAGGCAGGGAGAGAGAGGTCTTCCATCTGCTGGTTCACTCCCCAGTTGGCCACAATGGCTGGAGCTGTGCGATCTGAAGCCAGGAGCCAGGAGCTTCCTCTGGGTTTTCCCATGCTGGGGCAGGGGCCCAAGGACTTCTACTGCTTTCCCAGGCCATAGCAGAGAGCTGGATTGGAAGTGAAGCAGCCAGGACAAGAACCAGCACCCATATGGGATGTCAGCATTGCAGTTGGCGGCTTTACCTGCAATGCCACAGCGCTGGCCCCTAAAGAATATCTTTCCACTGGTTAGTTTACAACACAGAAACTGGGCCTTTCATTGCAAGTGCCATGAACTAGAAGTGCGATTTCTTTTTAATATATTAGACATATATATAAACACATACGTTTATATGTATATTTGTATTTACATACATACACACCTTCATGTAATGGGAACCCACTGAATAATTTGGTTTATTGTGTTTTGGTTTTTATTTCATTGAGTAGATTCTGTAATTTTTCTTTTTTTTTACAGATTTATTTATTTGAAAGAGTTACTGAGAGAGAGAGGGAGAGGCAGAGAAATCTTCCATCTACTGATTAATTCCCCAAGGCCACAATATCTGGGGCTGGACTGGGCCGAAGCCAGGAGCCAGGAGCTTCTTCCACATCCCTCACATGGTTGGCAGAGTGTAAAGCATTTGGGTCATCTTCCATTGCTTTCCAAGGCACATTAGCAGGGAGCTGGATTAGAAGTGGAGCAGCTTGAACATGAACTAGTGCACATATAGGATACAGGTGTCTCAGGGGGTAGTTTAACCAGCTATGCCTTAACGCTGGCCCCTTTAATTTTTCCTACATGTTCTCAGGCTCTAGTAATTTAACAGTTCAACTGTGGTGCTGGTCAGAGAGGAAGTGAGGTGCCATGCATATTGTTAAAGGATGTCGTATGAAGGTGAAGTAAACACAGGCCCTGCCTTGAGGCCCTTGCACTCTGGCAGAGGAGACTGGTGTGTGCCTGACTAGTTGCTGAGCTGCTGTCGTAGAGGTATTGCAGCTGAGGTAGCCAGATAAGCATCCCAGATGCACTTTAAAAGACAAATTGATTTTTTCAGGCAGGAAAAAAGGCACAGAGTCACTAAGACTCTTGGGGTTTCTGGAAATTGTTGCCCAGTGTTACATGGGTCTGAGAGGGGGATCAACTGGATATTAGGGCAGGGGGTGGGCTCTGGGAAGATTCCCAGACGTGTGCATTTAGAAACTGACTTCAGCCTCCAGGATGGATTGTTGGTGTGGTACAGGGAAACCTTTTACTGATGATTTCAGCCTTGGAAGGATTCACACATGAATGTGTGGGTGTGTGTCTATCAAAGTATATTCAACTCAGGTTATTATGTGGGCATGATTAAGGTGTTGTGTCCCCTGGTCCCTAATTGTATCAAACTGTAGGCATGAATTCAGCTGTTTTCTCTGTTTCCTACTCATTTAAGTACTGTCACAAGGCTTGGTGACACATTGTTTCTTCCTTCAGGGAGTTACAATCTATATTGTTTAAGTAAGATTCTAATAACAAGAGAATAATTTTCGGTAAAGAGTCCTTTCAAATCCCTTCAGACTGTAAATTGATATAATGTGACATATAATCTGGTACAAAGTTTGTTTAATCAGAAATGGTTAATGCAATATCCGAGAATGTCTAATTCAGTTTTAGAGTGTAGGCAATTTATGTGCTTCCAGCACAGTCATGAGAGCCTTTCAGAATTCGCAGTCTTAAGGATTGCATCCTTTGAATTAGATTAACAAAGCAAAATTCTGTCCTTGAATGCCGTTTTCTTACTTACAATTTGTGTTCTGAATTGAAAACAAAAACATACTGTATCTCATTTCCTGAGAACGTAAAAAAATGGCATATATGTTAAAGTGGAAAAATGTATTATCAATTTTGTTACACCCCTAAAAGATATAGACAGGGTTGATAATCACTGGAAGAAGCCTAGAGAACATCTTTGAGAATATGTTTTCCTGTGGGCAAGAAGACAAGCAGAGCTCCCTAGGTGTATCGTTAGAAGTTCCTGTCATTTTTGCATCTTCATTCTTAAATTATATGCTTTTACAAAGGTCCAGGCTTTGCAGTCACTTCTATTTTTCAAATGGCATAATAAAATGTATTTTAATTTTGAAACAAAGTATATCTAAATTTTTGTATATAAACAAATAGCCCTGGGGCTGACGCTGTGGCATAGCAGGTAAAGCCACTGCCTGCAGTGCTACCATCCCATATGGGCGCTGGTTCTAGTCCCGGCTGCTCCACTTGCAATCCAGCTCTCTGCTGTGGCCTGGGAAAGCAGTGGAAGATGGCCCAAGTCCTTGGGCCCCTGCACCCTCACGGGAGACCCCCAGGAGACTGGCTCCTGGCTCCTGGCTCCTGGCTTTGGATCGGTGCAGCTCCGACCGTTGTGGCTAGTTGGGGAGTGAACCAGCAGATGGAAGACCTCTCTTTCTTTCTGCCTCTCCTCTCTCTATGCAACTCTCACCTTCAAATAATAAATAAATCTTTAAAAAAATGAGTAGCCCTATAAAATATCCTTTATATCAATAGACGAATTTCATTTCTTTTATCTTTAAAAGGAAAAAAAGAGGAAGGAAGAATAGGAGTACTTTAGGGTGAGGAGGCCTAGGCCTTTGTCTCATCTCTTTCACACCCTGCATGGTTGTGAGGATTCACTGAACTAATAATTTATCATGAAATACCAATGATTACCAAATTATAATTACCAAAGTATGTGTGACAAGTCTTCGGTAGGAGAATGGTGGCATTTACATTCAATGGAAGAATGATCTGTTCAGAAAATGATAATTGAATCATTGAGAAAATAAAGCTCAGTGTTTTTGTTTTTTTTTTTTTTTTTTTTTTTTATGATGGGGTGAAATTGTTCTAGACAAACCAAACAGTGGTAGATGAACAAGAAACATTTTTGAAAGGTTAAATAAAAAATGTCAGGTGACTAACCAGCTTAAATATTTGTAACTTCATCTAACTCTCTTTGTACTTGGTCAGAAAGCAACTGTTCACTCTTATGTAAAACTGATGTTGTCTTTAGCTTGTTTTCTGTCTTCTTTTTTCCTCCATGTCTTCCTTCCTCGTTTTATTTTGAATTTGTTTAAGAAGATCAGGATTTATTGTACAAATTCAGATATTGCAGCAGTAAATAAAAATGCAACAGTCTGGTCTTTTTCCCTACTCCTAGTCCTGACCTCCAGGGTCACCATATTTCTTTTAACTGGTTCCGTTCCTCTTTCAGTTCTGTTGTGTGGTTTTGCTGAGTTTTCCTGTATAGAGTCTGGCAGACAGTAGGACCTCAGATGTTTTGTTCCGTGAGTGAATGAATGAATGAGAATTGTGGAGATGCGTCTCGTCTCGTTTCCTGATGACCCAGTCTGCTGCTGTTTAGGCATAGCCCTCCTGGTGATTTCTTCCGAGTCGGTATTCTTCCCCTAATCTCTAAGATTGGACCAACAGTTATACACCCAAAGCACTGACAGGCCTATCTTGGCAATGTTTTTCTGTAAGATAAAACATTTCTTTAAGCTAAAATAGTAATTTAAATTTCTTTTTTTCTTCCAGCTGCCTTTGCAGCAGTGTTGCATTGGTAAGATTGTTCTTTTATGATATATTTTAATTGTTTATTTGAAAGTCAGAGTGGGTGACACTCCCATCTTCTGGTTTACAAATGGTCCCAATAGCTCAGACTGAGCTAGGCTGAAGCCAGGAGCCAGGAAACTCAGTCTGGTCTTTGATGTGGGTGACAGGGACCCAGCTACTTGAGCCATCACCACATGCTTCCCAGAGTATGTTGTGCATTAGCAAGAAGCTAGAATTGGGAGCAGAGCCAAGACTCAAACCCAGGCACTCAGATATAGAGTGAGAACATTCCAAGTGGTATCATAACTGCTATACCAAACACCCACCCCTCATAGCATATTACATATGTATGTTTATAATTAACCATAACCATCCTCAGATCTGCAAAGGAATAATAATAGGATGAATATATATTACATGCGATACAATAACCTGAAAAAAGCTTAATTGATAAAATCAGAGTCAAAATATAATTTTAATAAAAAAGATATATTATTAAAGAGTCTATATTTGAGTCTTGACTTCTCTTAACGTTAATATAGTGGTCACGTTGAGAGGAAGATTAATTTTTTTAATATTCTGGAAGAGAGACATATGAATTTCATTAATCAGACATTTCTGAAATGACATACACTATGACATTTATAATTTAATCTGTACTTTTATTGTATTTCACTTAAAATAGCATTAATCTGATTTATTTTAATTTTAAAATCTAGTTTTAATATATTTTCTTATGGAGAAAATTTAATAGACATGTGAGACATACTGAATGGAAAGAAAATATGAATATCATTGCATTTTAGATTCATTACTAAATCATCTGCAAATTTGTGGTACTTCTTTTGCTTTTATAGTTGCTTTAGAAAATATAATACTTTGTGTAAGTTTCAACACAGTTGTTTTGTTGCTGCTTTGTTTTCCCAGGAGCCATATAACACACCTGTTTGAAAATGATCGTCATTTTTCTCACCTCTCAACATTGGAAAGGGAGATGGCTTTTCGCACTGAAATGGTTAGTTTTGTGTGGTATTTTATTGAAGTATTTTAAGATTCTAAAAAAAATTAAGCTTTTTATCAGGAAATTTTAAAAGATGATGTACCAAAGTAGAAAAAGTAGACAACCCTTGCTTCTGACTCCCAGGTTTAGCAGCTGCCAGCACATCGCTCCTCACCTTCTCTTTTTAAAGGAAGTCCCAGACATGTATCATTTTATCTGCTAATACTTTGTTAAGTAACTCCAAAGACAAGATTTTTTTAGTTTTGGTTAATCACAATAGCAATGTCACACTTAAAAACTGTTAACAGCAGTTCTTTCATATCATCAAATATGAATCAGTGTTTAATAATCTGATTGGCACTTAGAAAAGACACTATTGATGTGTTTGAGTCAGTGTCCAAGCAGTGTCTACACATTGCATTTAGTTGATGTGTGTCTTGAAGGTGTTTTTATCCTTAAATTCCTCTTCCTACTTTTGTTCTTTTTTTTTTTTTTTGTCATTTATTCATTGAGGAATTGAGGCCATTTGTCCTATACAATTACCCAGAGTAATTCATCTTGTTTATTGTATTTGTCTAAGCTTCCTATAGATTAATAGATCAGAGTTTTATAGCTGAAGATTTGAATTTATTCTTTCACAGTTCTGGGGGCTAAAAGTGGGAAATGAAGATATTTGCAGGATCCTTCCTTGCCTCTCTGAGTTTCTGGTGGTTTTTGGCCGTCTCTGGTGTTCCTTGGCTTGTCAGTGCATGGCTCCAAAGTCTGCCGCCATCCTCACATGGCTGTGGCTCTGGCTCTGTGCACGATTTACCTTTCCTTATGAGGATGCCAGTTGTATTGGATTTAGAGCCCTTCTTAATCCAGAGTGATCTCATCTTAATTTTATGTCCAGATAAGGGCACCTTCACAGGTTCTGGTTGACATGAAAATTTGGGGGAATTATTCAATACAAGACAGTAGAAAATATAATTTTAAAAATAGTGATGTGAGAACTAAAACAACATAGCATCAAGGTAGATTTTTCTTTTTAAATAAATGTCTGGGTAGGCAAATTATTTTTGAATGTATGAGGCTTAAACCAAGTTTAGAGTCTGCCAGGTAATGGTCCCAGCAATGAGAATAGCTGTAGGTAAAATTGGATGGAGGGTGGAGTTTGTATTCTGTTTATCTGCCTTTCCTTGTACTGCCATTTAGTCTCTCACTAGACTTCTGATATGTTCCTGGTTTTTGGTGAATGTCTTATTCTACCCTTGCTATCTTTTCAAGGAGGCATGTCAAGCTAAACAGTTATTTCTGTCCCATCCTTACCTCCATATCTCCAGTTCTTTAGGGTTGTTAATGCTGAGCTGGTAAGGGTTAAAATGATGTGTAAAATTGTTTGGCATCTGATTGAAATTTATATGTAATGCATATAAATCAATGTATATGATCAACATGCAGCCTTTTCAACATATTTGCATTTTTGCCTATAAATCTGCAGGAAGGATGACTAATGCTATTTTGGAAATTCTATGAACAGTTAGGGTGGAAGCATTTTTGGCTTGAAAAGATTTCTTGATTCATGATAAACTTTAATTCCATAATAAACCATTTACTCTGTATATAAGGTAGTCTTTTCTAACACATTGGTTTGGGTTATAGGATTTTTTACATGAAGTACATGGAATTTGTCTATTTTTTTTTCATGAAAGTGTTTTTGAAGGTGTTGTATTCAGTTATTCCCGTTAAGACTAGATTATGCAAAACTATGTGGTTTTCTGCAGCCTAAGAATTTATCAGTGATCAGAAACGTGTGAAATTAATTGTAGCTATTACCTGCTCGATTGCTTTGCTTTCATAAACAGTATATTTTTAATAGTTTTTTTAAGCTAAGAGGAGCATAGTAATCATGTACCTTTCATTCTAAGTAGAGCTTGCCCTTATTTCAGGGACTATATTATTCTTACTTCAAGACTATTGTAGAAGCGCCCTCATTCTTGAATGGAGTCTGGATGATTATGAATGATAAACTGACAGAATACCCCCTTGTTATTAATACACTGAAAAGGTTCAATCTTTACCCTGAGGTAAGTTCCTTTTTTCAATTGTGACTTTTCACTTACAAAAACTGCTTTTTTTTTTGTTAAATGCTGATTCTAAAATATAACTTAGTATTACATTTTATGTTGTTTTTTTAAAAGAAAATATGTTGGGAAGGAATGTGGAGAATAGATCACTATTGATTTGAGGAATCAAATGAGATCACTATTGATTCTGTGGAACTATTGTGACATCGTTGTTCAGAAAATGTGAAAACGGGACCAGCGTTGTGGCACTGTGGGTAAACATTGCCGCCCGTGGTGCTGGCATTCCATGGGTGCCCGTTTGTGTTCTGGCTGCTCTGCATCTGATCTGGCTCCCTGCTAATGGCCTGGGAAAGACAGAGGAAGATGGCCAAAGTGTTTGGGCTCCTGCCACTCACGTGGAATGAAGAAGATGAAGCTCCTGGCTCCTGGTTTTGGCCTGGCCAAGCTCTGGCCATTGCAGTCATCTGGGGAGTAAACCAGAGGCTAGAAGCTCGCTCCCTCCATTCTCTCTATCTCTCTCTCTCTCTCTCTCTCTGTAACTCTGACTTTCAAAATAAATAAATACATCTTGAAAAACAAGAAAATGTGAAAATGATGATTTGGTGTGCTTGGCGGAATTATAGCAAGGGAGAATCTTGGGTTTTATTTGCCAAATTAACCTTTCTTCTCTCTCTGAGGTTTCTCATTTAATTGACTGCGCTTGACGGGACTGTGGGTCTGCCCAGGAGGTGAAGGAGAAAGGTGGTGGTATCCTTAACTTGAAGGGCCTCTCCTTCCTCCCCCTCCCTCTCTGACTCATCGCCTGTGTTCTCCGGTGCCTGCGTTAGTGGCGACTTCTTCCTAGACTTGACTGGAGGCCCTGCTGCGAGACGCTTTCCTCCATGTGCTCCCTGCCTAGTGTACTTTTTTTTTTTCTTTTTAAAATCCATTTCACCACCTACATTTTAATTTTATTAGAGAGGTAGAGAGAGAGGGGGGGCAGGTAGGCAGAGATCTCCCATGCTTTGGCTTATTACTCAAATACCGTTGACAGCTGAGGCCAGGCCAGCCTAAAGCCAGGAGTCCAGAACTCATTCTGCATCCACATGAATGGCAGGGACCCAAGCACTTGAGCCATCACCTGCTGCCTCCCAGGGTGTGCATTAGCAGGAAGCTGGAATTGGAAGCAGAGCTGGAATAGGAGCCAAGCACTGCGATACAGGAAGCTGGGATGGTACTCACTGCCAGAGGCCTACTGCCTGATGGTAGGGCCTGCTTCTCAGTTGCTGCTCTAGCACAGCCCTTAGTGGGAGCGATGGAGCGTCCAGATCAGTGAGTTAGCCTGAGGAATTCAGGAGGAGATAAGGTTACAGACAAGTAGATGAGCAGTAAGTTTCTGTGTTTCTTAATAATGCGCCGCTTAAGAAGTACTTTTTATGACCACATACATACTGATTTGACATCTGGGATCATAGAGCATGGAAATTTTTTTATAAGTGTCTTTTGTCTTTTAAGAATTTTTATAACCATCTTTCTGTGTTATATTTCTTTTACAATTTCATTTTTAGTGGCTTTATGTATATTGTTGTCTATTTAGCCTATCCTTTAGGGAAATTTTGATTACTTTCAAATTTTTAAATCTTCCAAATGAAGCTGCAGTAAGCATCTTTGAAGCTAAATCTTTCTAGATTTCCTTATTTTTTTAAATTATAAATTTATTAATACAGAACTGTTGGATTCAGTGAAATATGTAATTTAATGATTTTGGTACATATTGCCACATGCCTTCCAGATAGGTTATACTAACCAGAATTCCCACCACCGAGTTTTTTAAAATATTTGTTTACCTATATCCTTCCTAATTGGATAGAGAAATTAAAACCACATGATATGTTTAATTCATTAATATATCTTAAAGCTATATATATGTGTGTGTGTGTGTGTGTATGTAAAGTGCATTTTCATTTTTAAAAATAATTACTTGTTCAGGCCCTTTGTATTTCTACTGAAATGTTATGAGAGGTCATTTATTAAATATAGGATGTTAATATTAAGCTGTGTAAAACATTTTTCTCTGGCTTTTTGTTTGCCTTTTAGTTATATAATGTATGTATATTTTAATTTATGGTTTTCATTTATGTACATATAAAAAGCTTCATTCTTTATATTAATATTTTTATATTACATTTTAAATTTATCCAGAATTTGTTTTGATCTGTAGTGTAGGATAGAAATCTAACCTTTTTTTATTTTCAAAATGGTTGGTTGTGTAACCTAACACTGATGGATGAGCTGTCCTTTGCCCACTGATTGGAAGTATCTTTATTCTTTATTTTATTTTTTAAAGATTTATTTACTTATTTGAAAGACTGAGTGATACACACATACACACATCCTCCATCCACAAGGGGCTGCAGCAACCAGATCCAGGTCAGGCTGAAGTCCGGAGCCAGGAACTCCATGCCGGTCTCCATTTGCTCATCTTCCACTGCCTCCTAGGTGCATTAGCAGGGAGCTGAGTTGGAAGTAGAGTAGCCAGGACTCAGATCAGCACTCTGATATGGGATACTTCCTTTGCAAGCAGCAACTTAACCTGCTGTGCCGTAACACTGATGCCAGCTTTCTTTTTATATGCAAAATTACCTGTATTATGCTTGTCTTTGCGTTTAGACTTTGTGCTCAACGTTGCCTTAGATTGAGGTACTGCTAAGTGGACTTAGGGATGGAGGTTTGCATGCAGGAAGAGTATCAAGGAATGCCCTTGGGGTGGGCTCATGAGCAGGAATCAAGGGAAAGATATTAGGATGCTGTGATGCCGTCACAACAAAGACCTCGACAGAGCCTGTGGGGAGCTCTGGAGCTGGGCTGACTGCGGAGGTCCCTGGGCTTTACATCCTTCTTTATCGAATAGTAATCATTGGATGCAGGTTGCCCTTGGGTGGGGAGTGTCCCCTTGACCCAGGGCATTTTCTAGAGATGGAGTCAGCTGAGTGATGTCAGCTACCAGCCCTCCTGGCAGCTGAGGAATGAGTGCCTCAGCTCTGAGTGGGGGTCCAGGTGGCTCCGTGCTGCCACCACCACGGTTGCATCGATCTGTGTGGTTATTCTGTTATCACCACACTGTTTAATTATCATAAGTAATGAGTTTTAAAGTGTGTTAGGAGGATATTCCCTTTAGTCATCTCCTTGTAATTTTTCTAGATACATTTTAGACACTTGGAATTTTGATTTGGATTGTATTATGTTTATGAATTAATATGAGGCAAATTCACATCTTGAAAAATTAAGTCTATTCAAGTCAACATAATGTATCTATTTGTTAGCATCTTCTTATGTCCCTTAGTAGAGTTTTATAGCTTTTGAAAAGCATAAATCTTGGTTATTTCTTGTTACGTTTTATTCCTACCAGTGGGTGAACAGATGACTGACCTGTGAGGAATATGTGTGGGAGATTCTGAGCCTCATTTAACAAAATTTAAAGGAAGCTCAGTGAATGGTACAGGAAAGGAAAAGTTGATCATTGTCAAAAGAGCTAAAAAAATTTGAGTAATGAAAACTGTTTAGGATAATATATTTTCCTTTAATTTCTTATATTTTTCAAAAATAGGTAATCTTGGCCAGCTGGTACAGGATTTATACCAAAATAATGGACTTCATTGGCATTCAAACCAAAATATGTTGGACAGTTACCAGAGGAGAAGGACTCAGCCCTATCGAAAGCTGTGAAGGTGAGTTTCTTTCTGTGATGTCACCCGTTTACCTGCTGCAACACAGTAAACTTGCTCCACGCTTGCCCGGGGTACTACTAGACTTATCCAAAGGCAGTAGGATAAACAACGGCCCTTTAATTATGCACGGGGACCCTCCAGGTGGGAAATGTGGGTAGGCCACACAGGATGGGGTTTGCATGAGCTCAGGAACTTGTGCTGTAAGATTCAGATCGCTTGGAAGCCTGGGCTTAACTCGGGCTAGCGTGACTGCAAGGCTGAGCTCTACCTGGACTGTCACTGGGCTGCTCCTACAGGGCCTTTCCGTGTGGCTTGGACTTGTGGTAGTGGGGCGCCTCAGAGTAGTCAGACTCTCTGTGGCAGCTCGAAGCACCAAGCTGATCCAGCACACGGCCTCGTGCGATAGCCTCAGGAGTACATAGTGTCGCCTCTGTCATGCTCTGTCGGGGCAGTCACATATTCCACCAGCCTCACAGAAGCCACAGCCCCCTGGCTTGATAGGAGGTGTGTCATCAAATTTGCAGCCTGTTTTGAAACCGCCGCAGTTGCTGCCCTGTTCTCACGGCTCTTGCGCTAGTGTCATGTGTTGGTTTGGGAACCAAGGCAATCACTTCATGTATCTGGCAGCCATTTTCAAAATACGCACAGTTTAATGTAAATTGCTAGATGTGTAAAGTAATGTATGGTTAGAACATATGTTTTGTTTATTTTTAAAGGATTGGGAGATCCTGCTTGCTTTTATGTTGCTGTAATTTTTATTTTAAATGGATTAATGATGGCATTATTCTTCATATATGGCACGTATTTAAGGTAAGAATATTTTAGTAGGTGTTTGTAAGATTTATTAGAATAATAAGAGTTGATTAGTTATTAGGTAAGAGTTAATGACCTTGAAGCTTATACGTCAGTTTTATAATATCATTTCTAAAACATCTGATTTATAAAATTATTTCATATTTGCATGAGTTTACTGTTGGCATGACCAACCATATTTAAGATTGTTGTTGAGGCCTAACCAGGACCTTGTGAAGATATCTGATACATTTTAAACATTCACAGGCCTTTGAGTGTCTGCCATATATGTATATTTTTATGTAAAATGTAAGGGAAAATCCTACATATCACCAATTAATGTTAATGGCTTTTACTTTGCTAATGTTGAAATATAAGACTATTCTATACAAACATTTAATATCGGATCTGATTTACTTCATAGTTGAGTAGCATTCCTAAAATCAGAAGATTTTAAAAGGATTTTTATTTTTATGTTCCTTCTTTTGACAGCTTATCACATGGTATGTGTGTTTGAACTCTTTTACCTTCTGAGTAACTTTAGAATTTTTTTCTTTTCTGCTGACTGATTCTTTGTATTACAGAAGTATGAGCATATGTAAATGGTTTTGACTTGGGATAATGAGTTTGAATCTGCTCTTTTCCCATTATCTTCTTTGCTTTGGAAGTGTGGCATTTTCAGTTTAGTAGCTCAAAGATCTATTGAACTGCTGGCTCAGTGTTTGAGTGAATAGCATTTACTTGATAAATATTTGTCAAATGAGTAAGCTATTAGAAGATAAATTTCAAGAAAGTTCTTTGAATTATTTAATTGGGGAGACTGAAAATGCATAATTATGAGAAGATGTGAGCAATTTTGTTTTAGAATCCAGACAGAGAAGGAACTGAAGGAGCTGTGGTAATCAGGAAGGGAGGCTGGTGTGCCCGTATCGTAACAAGCACAGGGCGGGAAACCTGGTGGGCTAGGTTCACTACACTCAGTGCTCACCATCTGTCTTAGGTCTACCTTTCTCAAATTTGGGTGATTAGATTATAAGTAAGAGAAGTTAAGTATGAAACAAGGAATTAATTGCTGCATTGCATATCTATAGTTATGCTACTTTTTTTTAATTGAAAAAAAATTCAAGTAAACATTCATTTTGTTTTCTTATAATGCTGGTTATAACCGTTGTTTCAAAGACCAAAGGGACAATATCTGCTGAAGAGAATGCAAAGTTCTGCTTTTGGTTGTGGGGTTCTTAGTGGTCTGGGCTCTGACCTGAACTTTCCTAGTCTTTAGCCCCAGTGGTCCCTAGAAGGCAGTTTTTTCCCCCTGAGTGGGAGATACATATTTAAGTCATTCAATCAACACATAAAAGTACACGTTGAGTAGCTTGTTTTTAAGGAGTGTATGTTTGGGCTCTGAGAGCACGAGAGTGGGTCAGGGCAGAAGGTGGGGATGGTGGCTGGGAGTGTGCAAATGCAAGACAGAGAGACAGTAAGGGTCTGTCTTCATTTTGTGTTGCTTTGTGAAAATGCATTATAAAGACAAGAGGTTTATTTAGCTCATGGTTCTGGAGGATGGGGAGTGTCATGATCTGGTGGCTGTATCTAGCAAGAACCTCTTGCCGTGTTGTGTTTGAAGATGATGGATGGTATCACACAGTAGGAATGTGCAAGAGTGTGAGTGGGTACATGTTGGAGACACCAGGACAGCAGGAGGAACCTTGTTTCATAGCAGCCCACTCCAGAGGTAACTAGTCCAGTCCTGAGAGACCCAGCTCACTGCCAAGACCCAGTTTAGTCTCCAGAGCTCTGCTCCAGTCTCTCAAGAAAGAGATTAGTCCATTCATGAAAGCACTAGTGACACCTAGTGACACCACCCCCTCCGCTGCCTCATTGAGGGCTTAAGCCTCAACAGGAGTTATGGCGGGGAAGGCCATATCCAAACCAGAGTAGTAAGGAAGATAAAGTGCTCAGATTTCCATAGGCAGGAGAAATTTGTTCTGCATGGAGGAGCCACATTAGCTGGGCATTGGGTATTCAGAGGGATCTGGATAAGTGGAAATAAAGGATGAGAAGACACCTTGGGGCTAGGCAAGGTGGGCATTCTGGAAAGCAGTGGTTAATTATAATAAGCCTGGGGGGTGATTGTGGGGGATTAAGATTGGGAAATGGTTGGGCTGGATGATGAGAGGGCTTCCGCTAGGCTGGTTTGAGACATGTGGAAGAGCTCATAAAGGAGATCAGAAATTGGACCAGTAGAGGGACAGGACTCAAGTTGGGCTATGATGCCGTGGGACCTTTGACTTTCACTTTCAGCAAAGTCTAGTGAACGCTGCTCCATCACAGAGTTTGTCAAACTGCAGGATGCAACCTGTTAGAAGATTTTAAAATCAGTTTAGTGGATTGAACTCAAGCATTATTTTTACATGGAAAAAGAAATAATACAAATGTGAATAACAACATATACTAGTCTTAATAAGGATAGATGTTAGACTTGGTTGTGCATATGTGCATATGTGTGTGTACCGAGTTGTATAAAGTCTTATTTCTTACTGTCGTTGTAGGAAAAAATGCTTATAGATACTGTGGAAGGTGGCACGAAGAAGCAACTGATAGCCAAGAGTGTTTGGGTCTTTCCAGATCACTGTCTCTGGTTCTTCTCCCAGAATCAGGGGCTGTAGCTTGATTTGTGTCTGTCCTCTTCCCTGATTTGTGGACCACCTGGCCCTTATGGTGTTGTCCAACCCTTGCACCCAGCAGTGGTCTGCGATAGCAGCACATATTCCCATTTTTCCAGCTCCACTTTTGCTGTTTATGGGCTTTTTCTTCACCCTGATCCATCTCTCTAACCTGATCCAAAGGATAGTAAGGAAAAACAAACTTGATTTTTTTGCTACTTAGGCCCATTTTTTTTTTCCATTACATTTTTTTAAAGATTTATTTATTTATTTGGAAGTCAGAGTTACACAGAGAGAGGAGAGGCAGAGAGAGAGAGAAGTCTTCCATCTGATGGTTCACTCCCCAGATGGCCGCAACGGCCGGAGCTACACCGGTCCGAAGCCAGGAGCCAGGAGTTTCCTCCAGGTTTCCCATGTGGGTGCAGGGGCCCAAGGACTTGGGCCATCTTCTACTGCTATCCCATGCCATAGCAGAGAGCTGGATTGGAAGTGGAGCAGCTGGGTCTCGAACTGGCACCCATATGGGATGCCAGCGCTTAATGCCAGGGCGTTAACCTGCTGCGCCACAGCACCAGCTCCTCCATTACATTTTTTTAAGATTTATTTTATTTATTTGAAAGAGTTACAGAGAGAGAGCGCGAGTGAGAGAGAGGTCTTCTATCCCCTGGTTCACTCCCCAAATGGCTGCAACGGCTGGAGCTGAGCCGATCCACAGCTAGAGACGGGAGCTTCTTCCGGGTCTCCCACGTGGGTGCAGGGGCCCAAGGACTTGAGCCATCTTCTACTGCTTTCCCAGGTGCATTAGCTGGGAATTGGATCCAAAGTGGAGCAGTCAGGACTCGAACCGGCACCCATATGAGATGCCAGCACTGCACGTTGAGACTTTAACCTGCTGTGCCATAGTGCCAGTCCCTTTCCATTACATTTTGGACTGTTTTTTTTTTGACAGGCAGTTAGACACAGAGAGAGAGAGAGAGACAGAAAGGTCTTCCTTCCATTGGTTCACTCCCCAAATGGCCGCTACAGCCAAAGCTGTGCCGATCCGAAACCAGGAGCCAGGTACCTCCTCCTGGTCTCCCATGCAGGTGCAGGGCCCAAGCTCTTGGGCCATCTTCCACTGCCCTCCTGGGCCACAGCAGAGAGCTAGACTGGAAGAGGAGCAACCAGGACAGAATCCGGTGCCCCGACCGGGACTAGAACCTGGGGTGCCAGCGCCACAGGCGGAGGATTAGCCAAATGAGCCGTGGCCCTGGCCTGAACTGTTTTTGACATCAAGGTTTTTTTTAGCGGTATCAAATTACTGGTTTGTTCTTAATGATATCTTCCTTGATGGTTAGTTTAGTCACCCTTCTAATTTTGTGAGTGGGATAAAGCTGTAGACTTCTTTAAGGGTGGGTTAAAGAGAAGGCTGCCTAGATTTTTGCTTGGATTTTTTAAAATAAATTATGTTATAGATTGTAAAATAGAAGCTGCGATTTATCTAGCAGGTTAGAAATTTGCAGGCAGATTATGACATTTTAAAACCCCAAAGTATGCTTGTCTTTAAATACAATACATTTTCAGAAGTCAGGCATGCCAGTCCCTTCCAGAAATGGAAAGTTGGATAAAAAATAGAAAACAGCCCCATGGGAAGGGGTGGGCTGCCACACTGTGCTGGGATGAAGTGCGATGTGCTGCTGTAGACATCGCCTACTCATGGTGGACTTCTTTTTCTAGACTCCTAAGTATTTTAGTCTTTCTTTAAAATATCTATCGTTATTTTTAAAGCTGTAATTTTAATTCATAGAATACAGTTATTTATTTTGTTAAGATACCCTAATGTTTCTGAGTCACAGACTGTTTCTGGAGGCTGGTGCTTAAGATCCAGCATGTGGAAGCCTGTTCTGCCGGGAAGTTGAAACACAAGACAGAGGTGGTCAGGTGATTAGGGACTTCCCCTAAAATTTCTTTTGGGGAAAATTCATGTATGCCATGGAAATGAAATTCTCTCATCGATAAATACCAGCCATTCTTGTGGTTAGACCCCAAGGGCAGATATCAAGAAGGTAATACTAAACCTTTTATTCTTTGCAGTCTAGTTTGATTTTAATATTTTTCTGGAGTTTGGGGTTACCTCTAGCTAGGCCGTTGTGCATTGCTGAAGAAGAATATATTGGATGGTATATTTAGATATTAATTATTTACCCTTAGTCAGTGGTGCTCCAGTATTTGTTTTATAGCCAGCTCTGGAAAAAAATACATGCATACATACAGTTTATTATGAATTCCACTAATATAAAGAAGGTGTACAAATATAATGAGTTTTCTAAATAGGGTGTGTTTCTTTCTCTTTTGGAAGTAGCACACTAAAAATACTCTGACTAGCTTGAATGAAAGAGTGAGTGCAATACTAGGTTCCAGGGGTCTGTGGAAGCAGAGTCGTGAAACCAAAGTATGTGGGCCTGCTGAAAACCCTACGTGAGAATTTGAAATCTCCCGTAACCCAGGAGGCCTGCCCTGTCTCTGTCATGCTGTCCTTCACCTTTGGCTTCCTTTCAATTTCAATGTCAGATTTGGTTACTAGAACCTAGTAACTGGGGAGTTACCCTGTGTTGGCAACTAAGCGAGACAGACACACAGAAACCTGGGATCTGAGGCAGAGTGGGAAAGTGACACCAAGAAGTCTCAGCTGAGGTCCATAAGAGGAGCCTGCCCAAGGCCTCGCTAGATACCGAGGAGTCACAGTGCCAGGGTGAGAGTGCAGATCTGTGAAGCATGGCCAGCACTGGGTGTGCACCAGCCTTGGTTTTGGAAAGTGCAGCTTCCTCTGTGGCCTACCAGCAAAGCCTTGTCTGTGGCTTGGCCTGAAAATCACATGCAGGGTTTAAACAGCAACTCCACTTGTTAGGACATCAGTGAACAGGATCGTGAGTCGGTCCTGGGCTGAATGTAATGCAGTCCGTGAGGACATCTGGCAGAAATGTAGTGTGGGCCAGGGCTGCGTGTCCTGCAGGAGTGCTGTCGGGGAAGGCACCACCGTGTCTGAAGTCACACTGTACCCTCACTCTGAGGAGTACCTCAGCGTAGAACAACTCTGTGCACAGAATGCGTGTCTAGCTGATAGTTGTAGTAAGGCATGGAGGAGCTAAAATAAGACAAACACAAGAATCTATGTTTCATCCAGGCTCCTCTGCATGTTGTCCTCAGGTTTAATAGAACCCCAGGGTCTTGGGCATAGGTTGGTACCTGGTTGGATGGTCTGCCTTCTGTATTTTTGTCTACGTCTGTCCTCTTGGTGGTTTCCTTCACTGTTCCGTTTGGATTTGCTTCTTGGCCTCCTGTTGGACCTTCTGTGCTATGTCTTGTTTATTCCTCTTACTTGGCTATTTTCTCACTTTGACAGAGCATCTTCTAGCAGTTGTTGAGAGTGGATATATGGGAGGCAGATGTTTATGAAAACTTTGCATATTTGAAAATGTTTTTATTTTGTCTTTATATCTCATTTTTTTAAAAGATGCTATTTATTTACTTGGGAGGTAGAGTTACATACAGTGAGAGAGAGAGACAGCTTCCATCTGCTGGTTCATTCCCCAAATGGCCTCAATGGCTGGAGCTGGGCTAATCCGAAGCCAGGAACCAGGAGCTTCCTCTGGGCCTCCCATACGGGTGTAGGGGCCCAAATGCTTGGGCCATCTTCCACTGCCTTCCCAGGCCATAGCAGAGAGCTGGATGGAAAGAAGAGCAGTGCCCACATGGGATGCTGGCCCAGAATGTGGAGAACCCTCATTGCTTGTTTTGCTCTAGATTTGTAACATTGTCCTTGAGAAGTTTGCAAGCATTGTACTATTGTTGACTTGCTTCTAAGTCACTCAGATTCCTAAACTTTTATGTACCCTTTCCTCTCCTTCCTCTCTGTGGATGACTATAGAATCTTCTCTTTGTTTCTGTGATCCTGAAACTTTTTTCTTTTTTTTTTTAAAAGATTTATTTTATTTATTTAAAAGACAGAGAGAGAGGTAGAAGCAGAGAGAGAGGTCTTCCATCCACTGGTTCACTCCCCAGATGGCTGCAATGGCCGGAGCTGTGCTGATCTGAAGCCAGGAGCCAGGAGCTTCTTCCAGGTCTCCCACGTGGGTGCAGGGCCCAAGGACTTGAGCCATCTTCTGCTTTCCCAGGCCATAGCAGAGAGCTGGATTGGAAGAGGAGCAGCTTGGACTAGAACTGGCACCCATATGGGATGCTGGCACATAGGCCAGGGCTTTAACCCACTGTGCCACAGTGCCAGCCCCAGTCCTGAAATTTCACAACAATATGTCATGGTGTACATCTGCTTTCATCTGTCACCTTGGGTATTTGATTTATTGTTTCATTTTTACAATTTATACCTTTAATTTCTGAGAAATTTTCTTCAGTGATTTCTTTGTCTTTCTCTGTTCTCTTTCAAAATTTTTATTATTTGGATGTTCCATTTCCCACTGCTTTTGTTTTCACATGTTTTTTATTGTTTCTTTTTAATCTCTTTGGCTTTTTTTTTACATTTTAAATTTTATCAGCCTTATTTTTCCAAACCCTCTACTACTCTTTTCACTTTTGTTTTCATACTTTGAATTTCTGAGATTTGTTGCCTAATCATTCATTTTTTTAAAGTTTTGTCTTACTTCATGCATTTCAGTATATTTTCTTTCTGAGGATTTTAATGGTTTCTTTTTTTTTTCTCCTTGAATAAGCTCAGCGTCTTAGCTTGCTCCTTTAATATCTTTCATCTCCACCTTCCCTGTTAGAAGCTATACATGATGTGAGAAGAGCTTATTAGGGGTGACTGTCAGCCCTTTGGTTTGCCTTTAGATATAAAAGAAAATATAATGCAGCATATGTCTTTCAGAGTTGTAACAAAAGACGTATTTTATCAAATTAACTGACATGGTTATAGCATAATATTTTTATTTCAGTTTAGATTTAATGATTTATTTGAAAGACAGAGTTACAGAGAGAGGTAGAGGCAGAGAGAGAGGTCTTCCATCCGCTGGTTCACTCCTCAGATGGCCACAACAGCCGGAGCTGTGCCGATCCAAAGCCAGGAGCCAGGAGCTTTTTCTGGGTCTCCCATGTGGGTGCAGGGGCCCAAGGACTTGAGCCATCCTCTACTGCTATCCTAGGCCATAGCAGAGAGCTGGATTGGAAGAGGAGCAGCCGGGACTAGAACCGGCGCCCATATGGCCAGGGCTTTAACCCACTGCACCACAGTGTTGCCTATTGAATAATTTTTTTTTTTTTTTTGACAGGCAGAGTGGACAGTGAGAGAGAGAGACAGAGAGAAAGGTCTTCCTTTGCCGTTGGTTCACCCTCCAATGGCCGCCGCAGCCAGCGCGCTGCGGCCGGCACACCGCGCTGATCCAAAGGCAGGAGCCAGGTGCTTCTCCTGGTCTCCCATGGGGTGCAGGGCCCAAGCACTTGGGCCATCCTCCACTGCCTTCCCTGGCCACAGCAGAGAGCTGGCCTGGAAGAGGGGCAACCGGGACAGAATCCGGTGCCCCGACCGGGACTAGAACCCAGTGTGCCGGCGCCGCAAGGCGGAGGATTAGCCTAGTGAGCCGCAGCGCCGGCCTATTGAATAATTTTTAAGAAGTTACTTGATGAGTCTGGCATTGTAGCAAAGCAGATTAAGCCTCTGCCTGCAACTGCTGCATCCCATATGGGTGCTGGTTTGAGTGAGACATGGCTGTTCTGCCTCTGACCCAGCTGCCTGCTAATGTGCCTGGGAAAGCAGTGAAGATGGCCCAAGTCCTTGAGCCCCAGCACCCCCAAGGGAGACCCAGATGAAGCTCTTGGCTCCTGGCTTAGGCCTGGCCCAGCCCCGGCTGCTGCGGCTATTTGAGAAGTAAACCAGTGGATGGAAGATTTTTCTCTCCATCTCCTCCTCTCTCTGTCTTTCCCCTTCTCTCTGTAACTCTTTTCAAATAAATAAAAAACTAAGAAAAAAAGTTATTTGGTAAGAGGGAGAAGATGTAAGTTTAGGAGACACTGTCTTCTCTGTAGACTAGAAAGCACCCAGAAGAATGGTTGCCTTCAATTGTTTTTGATTCAATGAATTCAGTTCATTGAAACAAACTTCACTCATGATTGCCAAATAAGAAAGGCACATCAGGGGCTGGTGTTCTGGTGTAGTTGGTAAAGGCCCTACCTGAGACGCCTCCATCCCATATCTGGTTCAAGCCCTGGCTGCCCTATTTCTAATCTAGCTCCCTGCTAAAGCACCTGGGAAAGCATCCCATGTGGACACCGGTTCAAGTCCAAGTTGCTCTACTTCCAATCCAGCTCTCTGCTGTGGCCTGGTAAAGTAGAAGATGGCCCAAGTGCATGGGCCCCTGCACCCACATAGGAAACCCAGAAGAAGCTCCTAACTTAGGCCTTGCCCAGCCCTGGCCATTGGAGCCATTTGGGGAGTGAACCAGCAAAGAGAAGATACGTCTTCCCGCCCCCCTTTCCTCCTCTCCTCCTCTCCTCCTCTCCTCCTCTCCTCCTCTCCTCCTCTCCTCCTCTCCTCTTCTCCTCCTCTCCTCCCCACCTCTGCAATTCTGCCTTTCAAATTAATTAATTAATTAATTACAAAGCACAACTAAAAACATTGTTATGTATCATATAAACCTTAGTAGAATTTACCAATTTAGGATATCTTTCCAAGGGGGCTCATTCTGAAGCTTTCGCTCAGCAGATTCCAATATATACTTAAGTCTATTTTATATTGAAAAATACATATTTAACATTTGTGTATGAAGCTCTAGTGTAAGCTCTTTACAGTCTTAAACTCATTTAATCCTATGGTAATCCTGTGCAATGCCATCTTATAGATGAGGAAACTGAAGCCCAGGAACCGGAAATAACTGTCTCACGATCACAGAGCTCGTTAGCTGCCAAGTTGGGATTTGTGGACGTGGGGTTGGTGGGACTACATTTTAAATGTTCTTTCCATAGTAGTGAAATCAGCTGCAGCTTTATTAATTTCTATTTAGAGACTCTGAGTGAAAAAGACCCTGTTTATTCCATTTCCAAAGAGAATAGCTATTTATTTTTTAGTAAAAAATGTTTCACGTGAAATAGTTTGAAAATAGTTTCACTTAGAGGGATCCATACTTCCGTCTCTTTTCTGCACTAATTCAGCACCCCAAGGTTTCTGAGTTCTGAGAACTGTTCTGAGGCTAACGTGTGTTGTCTCTTTCAGGTTGATATGTAGATGTATATTACTGCCGTTTTCTCACAAGCTCATTTGCTCCAGTTTTAGGTGTCCTACATGTGTTTTTATAAACATTCAAATGTTTTCTCATCAGTGAATTTTTCTTAGAGTCATTTTATTGACATTCTAACTACCGTACAGATTTGGAAGGAAATGTGACACGCTGTGTGTGACCCTTTTGTTTCCTTTATGTCTGCATATGCGACTGTACATTTCCCTTGATGATTCATCCCCCATGTATACTTTAGCCCATAACTCCATAGTTTTGGATGGTTCAGCAGTTTTTGGTTGCTTCCATTTTTTTTTTTTTTGGAAAATTTCTCTCTTAATGAGTTTCAAGACAAAGTTCCTTGTTTTATTTCTTCTGGTGGTGAAGAACACTTTTTTTAGAATATTAGTTGGAATATTTTTATGATTTTCTTTCTCAGAGTCATATGTCTAACAAATATCAGCAAGTCCCCAGATAAGTTTATCGAATATCTTTCTGGTTATGTACTGTACCCCTGGATATGCTATTTATTGCTGGCTGAATTTCCTTTATCTATAGTGCTTGAGAATGGAGGTGTTTTGAATTTCATTTTTTTGGATTTGGAATACTCACGCTCATGGATTTCAGGACTTTTTGCACTGAGGCAAACTTTTTTTTTAAGATTCATTTATTTATTTGAAAGTCAGAGTTACACAGAGAGAGGAGAGACAGAGAGAGAGAGAGAGAGGTCTTCCATCCGATGGCTCACTCCCCAATTGGCCGCCACAGCCGGAGCTGCGCCGATCTGAAGCCAGGAGCTTCCTCCGGGTCTCCCACATGGGCGCAGGGGCCCAAGGACTTGGGCCATCTTCTGCTGCTATCCCAGCCCATAGCAGAGAGCTGGATCAGAAGTGGAGTAGCTGGCTCTCGAACTGGCGTCCGTATGGGATGCCAGCACTTCAGGCCAGGGCGTTAACCCACTGCGCCACAGCGCTGGCCCCAAACTTAATTTTTAATTTCATTTTTCATGAACTTGTTGAAGTACCCTCACATTTACATATCATCATGAGATATCTTGGGGATGATACCAAGTCAAAACACAATTTGTTTGTGTTTCATATCCCTTATACACATTGACTGAAGATAATTTTCTGCAGTATTTTAAATTTGTGCACAAAAACAGTGTGTTACATTGAGCCATCAAACTTGTGACATTTGGTGCTAAAAACATTTCATATTTTAGAACATTTCAGATTTCAGATTTTCAGATAAGAACATTGAACCCACAGTATTTTTTTTAAGTTAATATTTAAGAGGTAGAGTTACAGACAGAGGGAGAGATAGAAAGAGAGGTCTTCCATCTTCTGGTTCACTTCCCAAATGGCCGCAACAAGTGAGCTGAGCCAATCTGAAGCCAGGAGCCAGGAGCTTCCTCCAGGATTTCCAGTACAGGGGCCCAGGCACTTGGGCCATGTTCCATTGCTTTCCCAGGCTCTCAGCAGAGAGCTGAATCAGAAGTGGAGCAGCCAGAACTTGAACGAGTGCCCATATGGGATCCCAGTAGAGGCCTAACCCACTGTACCACAGCACCGGACCCTCAGCAGTTCTAATGTGTAAACCAGTACATATGACTCACTGCTGTCTCAAGTAATAGAAATAATTGTTTCTTTGGTAACTTTAATTTTGTCCTGTAGTTAATAATTGCCTAATATTTTGTTTCCTTTAGTTTCCAGTGTATTAACTAATCCTTCTCTAGATCTGCAACTGAATGGAAAGCAGTTATTATTTCCATTGTCGATGTATGAAGTCCGCATTTCTCTGCTTGCCGCAGCCGAGGCCGCTCCTCTCTGTTCCCTGCACTTTGTTCACCACTGCCCTTCCTGAGCAGTCCTAGGCTTCCTTTTTGGGTGGGAGTGTGGCTGCTTGGGCCCTGAGTTGTATCTCTGTTGTTTATTCCTTCAGTTTGGTGGTTTTCATCGTCAGGTAGCTCCCAAGAAAGAGTACATGGAGGTAATTTTGAAGTACTTGCGTCTTGTGTGTTTGACCATTATTTTACTTTTTATTTAACTACTATTTTTGACTGGTTATAGACTTATTTCTCCTGAGACTTTTGAAGACTTTACTCCACTGACTTCTAAGATTCAGTGTGACTTTTCAAAAGCCTGGCCCTATTCTGCCTCAGTTCCTTTTGTATGTGGCTTGTTATCCTCCAGTGACAGCTTTTATGCTCACCTTTGTATTGTTATGTCCTAAAAGATCATGATGTGGCAGATGCTGCTGCTTTTCACTGGGTGCTTTCGGGCTCTGTCTACCTGGGCTCTGCCATTCTTCAGTTTGGAGGAATACATTTTAGTACTATTATTTCATCGATGACTTTTTTCTTAATTTTTCTCTCTTTTCTTGCAGTTTTATTGTTTGCGTACTGGAATTCTTACATCCAAATCTACTTTTCTTAGTTTTTTTTTTCCCTGTTACGTTTTTCTATGTTACATTTTATTGTCGTTTCTGTGAGATTTCCAACTTACCTAAAGAATCTTGGGTTTGACTATTTCTTTGTTTTTTTGCATTGTCTCTGCCACCTCCAGCTCCCCCTTATATTTGTGTTAGCGCCTGTTTTTCATGTTGAAAACCCACCAGCAGGTTGATGATCCTTGGCTCTTTTATTTTGTAGAACAAAGCTTATAAAAGCTGGTTGTAAGGTTGTAGTGCCCCACTGACCCGGGGGTTTGATTACAGAATGATCGGACTGTAAACGGCTCTGTCCGGGGAGGCCCAGCTGCTTTGGTCCTCTAGCTCTCCTTTCACAGCCTCGGCAGCCCCTGCATGTAACCAGCAGAGTTCAGGCACAGCTGACTGCCAAACCCCTCTGAGCAGAACTGGTAGCTGCACAGAGTTCTGCTCCCTCATTTTATGCATAGGGCCTGTGTGCACACTCACCTAGGCACAGTCAAGTTTCCCTGTTCCTGCTTTTCATTCCCTCTTGCAGTGAGGTGTGGCTTCTTAGGAAGAGAGCTTCTTAGGATATTTTCATGAACTTCTCTGTATTGAGTGCCTGCTGCTCAGTGTCCCTGTGACCACCCTGCCCCACCCCTTCACTTCCTCCTCGTGAATGTTTACCCTTGTCTGTCCACTCCGTTCTCCATTGCTTCTCAGGGCTTGTGAGGAAAGCCCTGCCGTCCCCTGGACACAGCTGGTCAGCGCGAATGCTTCCTCCTCAGTGCAGGCAGCCAGGCGCACAGGACAGCGCGTTCTCCTCTGTTACCTTCTTGGGTCATTCATCAGCGGGTCAGAGTAGCTTCTCTGAAACCAGAGAGAATTTTCTAGCTACTTTATGTCTAGATGTGTTCTAGAAGCGCTGAGAGTCTGGAAGATTCGTATGTATGTCAAACCCCACTTTTAATTTTACTGAATGTTCCCATTTACATTTCAAGTAAATAGTCATTTAAAGACTTTTTTTTGGCAAGAGGCAGAAATACAGACAGAGTCAGAGAGAAAGAGAGAGAGAGAGAGAACGAGAAAGAGGATGTAAAAGAGAGTGTTCTTGTCTGTTGTTTTACTCCTCACATGCCTGCAATGGCCAGAGCTTGGCTGGGCCAAAGCCAGGAGCTGGGAAATGCAATTTGGGTCTCCCACGTGGGTGGCAGGGACTCAGCTAATTGAACCATCACCCCTTCCCTTCCAGGTTCTGCATTAACAAGAAGCTGTAATTGGGAACCATTGCTAAGAATTGAACCAAGGGATATAGGGGTCTTAACTTTTCATGCAGCTCAACCCCTAGGCCAAATGCCTGCCCGCATTGTTAACATAACCGATTTTCCTATTCTCTCTCCTCATGATCCAACCCAAGTTACCCAGGAAGCACTCAGGATTCTTTTTAGTCTCTGTTATAGAATAAAATAGCTTTTTATATCAATTCTTCACTCCTCCACTGCCCCACCCCTACATGTTTTTAGGAAAAGTTAAATATATACTTTATACTAATTTTGCTTCCATTGTTTTATCTATTTTCTTGTTCTAACTTTGCTAAAAAATACTAAGCATTTGTGTTTATACAGGCTGGCTTTTTGGCTAAAAATGTGTCATAAGTAGGCTGTGAATTACACCATCTCAAACTTTTTCAGCTACAGATTTTTTTGAATGTTCTCTGTTAACTTGGCCTGTTAACATGTCTTTTATCAAACCCACTTGGTCTAACAGTTGTATATGAATATTTAAGAGATAAGTATTTCTCTTTAGTATGCACAAATTGATGAAAGTTATTGGTTGAAAATATTGGCACCCTTTCTTCAAAACCTGCTCCTTCTGTGTCCTCTGTATCTCAGTTTGCGGCCCTCCGTCCACGCGAATGCTCCGGTCTTGACTGCTGGGAGCTGCCGTGGCTTACCTCTTCCCTTACTTCTGCTGTCCAAGTGTACACAGGATCCTGTTGCTGTTCCTCTTCGGAATACCCCTGGCATCTTTCTGCTTCTCACTCTGCCATCACCGTGCCCCGAGGACACCTCACTGTTCTGTTACTGGCTTTGCCTTAGCTCCACCGCCAGCCTTGCTCTCCCGCAGGCTGTGTTTTGCATACTGCAGTCCTTGTGGTCTTTTCATCGGAGGAAAAACAGTGAAGGGAATCTGGAGATGCACGCGGGGCCAGATTCTGTGAGCACTGTGATTTGACCCTGCAAGTAAACAGATGCCGGTGGAGGTTTACCTGGATGGTGGTGGCTTGGTTGGATTCATTTAGCCTTCAAGATTGCACTAGCTGCAGTGGCAGGGTGGAGGAGGATGGCAGTCTGGGCTGGCATGTGGGAGGACAGGGAGGAGTTGTGAGGGAGGCTCCAGGGAAGCATCTTCGCCAGGAGTGCTGATTCCAGCAGGAGGGGCAGGAAGCTTGTGGGAAGAGGCCCCGGGTGTCGGGAAGTAGCTGTTCAGCCATTGAGGGAATGCTGTGGAGAGCACCCTGGGAAGGCCAGTATGGTTGAGCAGAGCAGAGTGGGTCAGAGCTGAAGCTGCACTGAGCACAGGTGCTGGTGAGAGCAGAAGCCCACATCTGGGCCAGGGCCCCAGGGCAGCAGGGAAATGCACTGTGGTGTGTTCTACTGTGGGCTCCACAGCACTCTGAACAGGCAGAATGGAATTCATGATTCTGTTGGGCCTTCAGGTAGGTACCTTTTGATTTTCTGCCATGGACAAGGTTTGGTACTAGACCTGTGGCAGCATCCATAATGAATTGGAAGTTCATAATCCACTAAATGAAATACTCTTTTGTTTAGTGTGTCAGACAATGAGTTAAATTAAAGCCATTAAATAGTTTCTTAAGTAGAGCACTTTTCTCCCTCTTTCCTCGCTGTACTATCCCTTACCTTAGTGTACCAGGGACTCCCCACCTGTCAGTACAAGGGAAGGGTCTCAGCTTTGAGATACAGGCTCAGAGTGAGAGGAGCACAATTTTTTTTTTTTTTTTTTTTTTTTTTTATTTGACAGGCAGAGTTAGACAGTGAGAGAGAGAGACAGAGAGAAAGGTCTTCCTTCCATTGGTTCACTCCCCAAATGGCTGCTATGGCCAGAGCTATGCCGATCCAAAGCCAGGAGCCAGGTGCTTCTTCCCAGTCTCCCATGCGGGTGCAGGGCCCAAGCACCTGGGCCATCCTCCACTGCCTTCCCGGGCCACAGCGGAGAGGTGGCCTGGAAGAGGAGCAACCGGGACTAGAACCAGGTGCCCACATGGGATGCCGGCACCACAGGCAGAGGATTAACCAAGTGAGCCATGGCGCTGGCACCAGGGTCTCAGATTTGAACCAGGCCTGGTTTGCATTTCTCCATCAGGCTAGTAAGGTGCCAGTGCCTTCAGTGCCAGACTCGAGATTAGAAGTTCTCTAGATTCATTTATTTCCAAGTTACTCTTTTTCTGGCTCTCAAGTATTTATACAAATAACAAGAAAACTCAACTCTAAGAGTTATTTAATACAATTTTAAATGAATTATGATTGCTTTTTTTCTTGTAAAGTTGAACTTTGTTTCATCATTTTTTGCATATAGAGATAAAAATCTTACTTATGAAACCTACTAAAATTTGATGACTGATTTAAATCTATTCAACTTTAGGATATAGGAAAGAGGAGAATTACAGGATTATTAAATATAAGAATGAGAAAAGTGTTCTTAAGATCTTTTTGAATTTTTTTAATACTGCCTCCTTTTATGTCTAAGGAAATTAAAGCTCAAAAGGTGAAATATATGAGTATATGTGGTAAATGTTTAGCAAGATTAGAATGTTTTAAAATTTTCATGATAGGAGCTTTTGTGTTTCACAATTGATGGTAATATTATAGAAGAGACTTCTTTTTTTAACCACTAGGGAATGCTGAAATATCAACTGATCGCCTGTAATGGGGGAAAAAAAAAACAATTAAAACAGTTTAAAGTATTCTGCTTACTGCATCTTTTCTGCTTAGCAAAATAAAATGACTTAGGTGGTAGTTTCTTTGAATTGAGGTGAGAGGGAGGTAGATGTTAGGGATGCTATTTTAGATTTATCGCAAGTCACATCATTTCATAGTAATTGTAACTCGTTGTAGATAAGCACACTTTGTTCTTCCTTCCCAGCTTTTGTGGGCCATGAAATTATACCAGGAAACTTGCCTCCTGGTTAGCTTAGGCAAAGCGGAGTCTATATTTATGGAAGATGCTGGTCCATAACCTGTGTTTGTATAATTTGGTGGAAAGGCAGTGGTGCTGCATTGGTTCTGTCTTCAGGAAAATGTCTACCCTCACAGCTCCAGGGTTGTATGGTGATTGAGTGAGGTGTAGGATTTTGTAGGCAAACCTCATCTGTGTAATTTGTTGGGAATTCATACTCGTGGCTTTTCTCTCCTCTCTCTATCCTTATTCTGCCATTTAAAAAATTGAAGTTAAAAGGGCAGACATTAAGCCTAGCTGTTGAGACCCTGGTTAACTTGCCTGTGTCCTACATTGAAGTACCAAGATTTAAAACTTGGCTCCAGCCCTTGACTATAGCTTTTTGCTAATGCAGATCCTGGAAGGCAGCAGTAATTGGATTCCTGACACCCACATGGAAGACCTACACTGAGTTCCCTGTTTCTAGCTTTGGCCCAACCAACCATAGGCCCAAACATGATGGACATTTGTTGAGTGAACCAGCAAATGGGTTCTCTCTCTCTTTCTCTCTCTCTCTGTGTGTCCCAAATAAATCAATCAGTATCTAACAAAAATTAAGGATATGGAATTTCAGTTTTGATCTCATTTTGTTCAGGGGAACATTTAATAGGGAATTTTACTTTAAATTCCCAAAACTTTCTCTTCTTCCATGTTTCTTGGGTTTAGGTTGCCATGGACTGTAGTCACGGAGTGAGGGGTCTTGTCTCACTCATCTTGCAGCTAGATGATAAAGGGACTTAAGAAAACATATCCTCTGTATATCTCAAAATCTTTACAAATTCACAAAATCGAGCTTGTCTATTAACTCCTTCAAATCCTTGGTGTGTTTTCTTTAGCTTACATGACCTGCCAGGTTCTGAAAATAATAAAATGTTCTATTGTGATCAGATTGCATTTCTAGAAGTTTTAGGGTTAGGTACTTGATTACTATATTTCTTGTTCATAAAATTTTTATTTAAAGAAATATAACTAGAATTGAATAAATGGAGAGACATATACTATGCCACTGAATAGGCAATATTATTCTCCTATAATCCTTCCCAAATTATATGTAAATTGAATGTCATTTCTAATCAGAAACCCAACATTCCTTTTTCAAAGGGGATATTCGTTAAGGTATTATGTGTTAAAAATACTTTGATGACAGTTTCCTAGAAAAATAAGAGTAGTTGGAGGTGGGGAACTAACTTTATCATGTCCTAAAATTATGATAATGCTACAGTAATAAAATAGTATGATACTAAAAAGTACAGAATTAAATCAGTGGACTGAAATTGAGTACAATCTGGTATTGTAAGAAATTAATATATAAGCTGAATTTCATTTCACTGGGAAAAGATCTGTTTATTTGATAAGTGGTTTTACTATAATTGTTATTTCAAAAAGAACAAAATTGGGCTTCACCAGATGAAAGATGTAAGTTGAAAGTGTAATGATAATGATACTAAAAGAAATTTTAGGAGGCTATATAAGTTTGAAATGGTGAAGATCTCACAGATAAGACAGAAAGTACAGAAGAAACAAAGGAAAATATCGACATACTTAACTACATAAAATTTAAAATTCTTTCTGGTAAAATACACCATATATTGTATCAAAATACTTTGTCTCACATATGACAACCAAAGGTTTGATAAGCCTGATGTTTAAATAACAAAACAGACAGTCCAATAGAAAGATAGACAAGAATGTAAGAGAAGTAAGTTTTCATATATCTAAAGGACAAAATTTAAAGGGTTTAGGAGCTGGCACAGAGAGTTAAAGCCATAGCCTGCAGCACTAGCATCACATATGGGAGCTGGTTTGAGTCTTGGCTGCTCCACTTCTAGTCCAGCTCCCTGCTAATGTGCCTGGGAAAGCAGCAGAGAATGGCCTAAGTTCTTGGGCCCCTGCACCCACATAGGAGACCTAGAAGAAGCTCCTGGCTCCTAGCTTCCTGGCTTTGGCCTCGCCCAGCCGTGGTCATTGTGGCCATTTGGGAAATGAATCAGCAGATGGAAGATCTCTGTCTCTCCTCCACTCTCTTTGTAGCTCTGCCTTTTTTTTTTTTAAGATTTTTATTTATTTATTTGAGAGGTAGAGTTACAGATAGTGAGAGGGAGAGAGAGAGAGAAAGGTTTTCCTTCCGTTGGTTCACTCCCCAAATGGCCGCAACAGCCAGAACTGCGCCGATCTGAAGCCAGGAGCTGGGAGCCTCCTCCAGGTCTCCCACGTGGGTGCAGGGGCCCAAGGACTCTTGGGCCATCCTCCACCGCTTTCCCAGGCCATAGCAGAGAGCTGGATTGGTAGAGGATTAGCCGGGACTCGAACCAGTGCCCATATGGGATGCCAGCACCACAGGCAGAGGATTAACCTGTTTTGCCACGGCACCAGCCCTGTAGCTCTGCCTTTTAAAGAAATAAGTATTTTTTTAAAAAACAGGAAAGGGTTGAAAAGCATCAGGTACTGTGTCAGTGATAGAGAAAAGGACTCCTGACACACTGTGGTGGAGTTGGGGTCTGGGGCAGTGCTTCCTGACATAGGTCACTTCTTTGACTTGAGCGTCTGATAGTTAGGCTTGTCCTTTGGAAATAAAAGCATCAGTATGTACAGTAATAAGGAAGGGGCTAAACAAATGGGAGTATATTGGTGCAGTGCAGTATTTGACATCTATAATGGAATACCTTAGCTTGGATGATAGATTAATTATTTACAAAAGGAACAAGTTTCATAGAGTTGTTAATAGTATGATTGCGTTAAAATGTGTGACTAAAAGGCTTGGAAGGATGGACACACAAAAATGTCGCTGAGTATCCTAGATAAAGAGAAGTGGAGGAAAGTAGCAAAGAGGAAGTCATTACTACTAGAAAATTCTGTACTTTGTGTCCTATAAGAATACATTCAAAATACTCAAATTTATCTATTTGTTGTGTCAAACCCTTTGCTCTGTCTTAACCCCTTTGATTTGAAATCACTGTTGATGCCTGGCGTTTGCCTGTTTGCCTTTCTTTTGAAGATGCTGTAGGCCTCTGAGGAGAGAACCCTGACCTCCACTCTCGGCCTGTGTTATTTCTGAGCTCTTTCATCGGTCCCTCTTATCTCTCTGATCTGTCACTTCGTCCAGGTTCTAGCCAGTATTCTGTTTCTTTGTCCCTTTGCGTTTCATTTGTGCCGCTGCAGGCTGACAATTGATGGAGAGAAGCCATCATCCTGTAATTAGTGACCCAGTGAGTTTGTGTCCCAGCCTTCACAGCTCCCTTCCAGATGGCTCAGTGGCCGTTCTGGTTTCCCTGGAGACTTCTCTTCTTAGGTAGAAGTAGTACCTCGGAGTGAACACCGCCACCTTGTCGCTCTAGAGGCAAGTGGCTGTGCTTCCGACTCCACAGGAAAAACCGGAACTCCAAAAACTTCTTGCCAGCAAACATGCAGTCTTCCTCTTCCCCTTTTGCTGTGGCTGGCAGGCCGCCTGCGCTGGGGGTTGCAGCCTTGCCCATCTCCTTGTCCTTTTCTCATTCATACATCCCTAGTAGTATGTACAGTGCCTACATCATCCAGTTCTTTGTTAGCTCTTTGACGTCTTTGTGTTGTACACATACTTACATTCAGATTGAAAGAAGGAAAGGTATGTGGGTAGAATAATAAGAAAGCAGCAGTGAGTTAAAGATTAAGAAGACTTCAAGAGTAAAGATGAAAGAAGCAGTGGAACAAACCTAAAAACCCAGGCTCGGAGGAAAGTAGGGGACACATTTCACTGTTATCAGAGCATGTGATGGTTTAGAACTGCCAGACTATTCCTTGGCTGGAGTTGCAAACCTGGTTGACATACCGAATATAGACCAATGGTAAAACCTGTATTTGTAAGTTAGTGTTTGCCAAGCATTTTCTTTTTTTTTTTTTTTTTAATTTTTATTTATTTATTTTTTTGACAGGTAGAGTGGACAGTGAGAGAGAGAGACAGAGAGAAAGGTCTTCCTTTTGCCGTTGGTTCACCCTCCAATGGCCGCCGCGGCCAGCGCGCTGCGGCCGGCACACCACGCTGATCCGATGGCAGGAGCCAGGTACTTCTCCTGGTCTCCCGTGGGGCACAGGGCCCAAGGATTTGGGCCATCCTCCACTGCCTTCCCGGGCCACAGCAGAGAGCTGACCTGGAAGAGGGGCAACCGGGACAGAATCCGGCGCCCCGACTGGGACTAGAACCCGGTGTGCCGGCGCTACAAGGCGGAGGATTAGCCTAGTGAGCCGCGGCGCCGGCCTTGCCAAGCATTTTCTGTAGTGCCCAAGTGCAGGCAGAAGGTGTGGTGTTTCTCAGCTGTATGACCCTTTGGGAGTCCTGTTCTGCCTTCATCCTCACCCATTTCCCTAATGAATATCGGGTATTCCAGGGAAGATGATTTGAGAAATGCTGAAGGACACAACCAGATTGTGGTACTGAGGACAAAAAGGGAAAAGGGCAGTTAGGTTGAATGATTAGGTTGAATGATTCGCAGTAACATGACTACTAGAATTTCTATCCCCTTTCAGTTGATATTCTGAGTCTATACATTTTGAAGAAGGCAAACTAACGATATTTTGGAGGAAGTAAATTATTTTGTAAATAAGTGTAGGAGAGTTCTAGTGTAGCTGAAACTATTTGTAGTCCTAGAAAGCTTTTAGATGGTATTACTTTACGGTTTTAGCAGATTGCCATGAATTCCGTTGTTTGAGTTGCACTTTCTTGACCTCTTTTTCAGCGGCAGCCGGTTAGGAGGCCTGGTCACAGTGCTGTGCTTCTTTTTCAATCATGGGGAGGTAAGTAGTTGCAGTTATTTTCAGAATGACTCCTGGAAATACATGTTCCTTCTTAAATTTAATTTCCGTCTACAATGGCTTTCCTTAAATATTGGATATTACTGTTTTGATTCAAAATTTAAATACTAAATTAACTCTTCATGACTATTTCATGATCCTTATATCTCCTGGATGATATATCTCTTAGAGGGTTGAAGAAATAGTGGTTCTATATCAATTTTTTAATTATCTTTTTTTAAAAAAAGATTTATTTACTTATTTGAAAGGTGGAGTTACAGAGGCAGAGGCAGAGAGAAAGAGAGGGAGGTCTTCTATTTGTTGGTTCACTCTTCAGATGACTACAACAGCTGGAGCTAGGCTGATCTGAAGGCAGGAGCCTGGAGCTTCTTCCAGGTCTCTCATGTGGATTCAGGGACCCAAGCACTTGGGCCATCTTCTACTGCTTTCCCAGGCCATAGCAGAGAGCTGGATCAGAAGTGGAGCAGCCAGGACTTGAACTGGTAACCATATGAGATGTTGGCACTGCAGGTGGCGGCTTTACCCTCTATGCCAAAGTGCAGGCCCCCAATTTTTTATTTTGAAAACTATGAAAGCCATACTTTTAGAATATTAAAAATAAGCCAACCATAGATAATATTTTAACTGCCTAGTGCAGGGATAGCTTTGTTATAGGAGTTATACACCAAGTTCTTACTATAATGTATTAACCAAATATGCTTTGTAAAATACTTAATTATACCCGCAAATTTGCAAGTATCCAAGGCTTTCTAAAGAGAACAGCATTGTAAAGAATATAGACTCTGGATCTAGGATTCTTGGATTAAAATCCTGGCTCTGGCATTTAGTGGCTGTGTGAACTGAACTAATCATTTCATCTCTCTGTGCCTGGTTTCCTCATTGTGAATGGGTACAGTGATGTTACCCCTCTCACAGGATAATTGCAGAGATTAAATGAATTTATATGTGTAAAGTGCCTAGAGCAATGTTTGAAATACGGTGATTGCAATGTAATTGTTAGCTTGTATTATTAATATTTTAATGTTATTACTAATTTAGTTCAGATTAAACTTCATAATAAATTGAAAGTGCCAACGAATTCCTTCTCCTAAATTAATCATAGTGGTAAATGAATTTCTAGTGATGTATCTCTGTCCAGATTTCTTTCATGGCAAGTTTAATATGAAGGAGAGGAAAGAAAGGTGAGCCTGCTTTGAGTGACGTGACCTCGTCCTTTTGTGCCTTTATACACTCCAGTGTCTGCAGGGTTTGAACACGCACATGTTATGAAGCTCTAAGAGCAGTTATACCCAAACTTGATGCAGAGTCAAATTTAGACGACTTTTTTAACCAGTTACTAATGTTTATTCAACTAATATGTACTTAGTATTTAGAATCACAGAATTGTAAAAGCTAGAATAGCCAAGTAGATTAGAATATTTGACAGATGACTGTAGCATGACATAATGATTAGTACAGTATGAATTTTGAGCCAAAAAAGAAAAAAAGAAAGATTTTGCTTTTTCTTGACTGTGGATACTGTACATTTTGATAGTGTGGCCCATGAAACGTGTGGACCTATTGTCAAATTCTTGTGAGAATGGCCTGAGAAATGGGAAATAACTGCTTCCTAGTGGAAGAAAGGAGCCTTGCATAATAATAACAACATGTTGGAGAAAAGGGATTATTGAAATTTTTGGAGCCAAGACACAGAAAGATACTAAGTCAAAGATCTGTTGTGTTATACTTAGTGTATACTAAGGGTTATTAATTCCTGATCTCATATTTTCCTTATAATTTTGATCATCTTGTAGTGTGAATATCATTCCTTACAAGGGAATCAGGCAATTTATGTGATTTTTTTTCATGCTCATGGAATTTCTTTTTGATACTTTTCAGCTATTCTGTATATTTAAACATGCTTAGACATCACTCTTAGGAAAAAAAGTAAATTAGCATTAGAATTATAATTTCAGTTTTACTGAGATAGTCAAGTATATAATTGTCTTTATTGTAACTGTAGCTTTGGGGTAGCAAGGGGCTGGCTCTGTGGTATAGTGGGTAAACCTTCCTTTTGCAGTGCCAGCATCCCATATGGGTGCCTGTTCAAGTTCTGGCTGCTCCTCCTCTGATCCGGCTCTCTGCTATGGCCTGAGAAAGCAATGGAAGGTCGCCCAAGTCCTTGGGCCTCTGCACCCACATGGGAGACCCAGAAGAAGCTCCTGGCTCCTGGCTCCTGGCTCCTGGCTCCTGGCTCCTGGCTTGGGATTGGCCCAGCTCTGGCCGTTGTGGCCATTTGGAGAATGAACCAGTGGATGTCTGTCACTGTCTCTGTAACTCTACCTCTCAAGTAAATAAAGAAAGAAATAAATCTTTAAAAATTAAAATAAAATTTGAGAGCATAAACTGCTGTTTGTGTTTAAATATAGGTGAGGACTCAAGATTGGAAGTCTTTTATTAAAATTTTATGTCTTGTGGTTTTCAGATTATAAGATTTATTTTCCTTGTTTTTAAAAATGCTACCTAAAGTATATAATTTTTATATGAGGAAAAACATCTACTCTGATGGTATCTGTTCATGCATTTGGAGAACTTTTGTGGAGCATTGCTTACTGGAATTACTACTTGGTCACTAATTGATACCTTACTTTCTTGGAAGAATTACTTTCATCAAAGGAGTAAGCGATTTATGTGCCAAAGAATCATTGTCGTTTGTTCTTTGCACTTATGTTCCATTTAAATTAGTTTTCTTTCTCTGTACTAGACTATAAGACAGTGTAGAGTGTACTTTTAAAATTCTTTTCCCTCGGGTGGTTTTATCAGGAGAGATTTTTACCCTAACAAAAGAACTATAATATGTGTAGTGTGAATTGGTTAATAAAATTATGTGATAAACAGCAATTTAAAACCTTCAAATCTGGGACCAACGTTGTTGTGGCATAGTGGGCAAAGCTGTCACTGGTGATACTGGCATCCCACATGGACTCCAGTTGTGTCCCAGCTGCTCTACTTGCAATCCAGCTCCCTGCTAATGGCCTGGGAAAAGTGGTGAAAGATGGCTCAGGTACCTGGACCCCTGCCACCCATTTGGGAGACCTGGGTGAAGCTCCTGGCTCTTGGCTTCTGCCTGGCCCAGCCCTAGCCATGTGGCCACCTGGTGAGTGAACCAGTAGATGAAGATATCTCTCTCTCTCTCTCTCTCTCTCTCTCTATACCTCACTCTCTCTAACTCTTTCAAAATAAATACATAAATCTTAAACAAACAAAAAACCAAAACCAGGCTGGCACTGTGGCACAGCGGGTTAAAGCCCTGGCCTGAAGCGCCGGCATCCCATATGGGCGCTGATTCTAGTCCCAGCTGCTCCTCTTCCAATCCAGCTCTCTGCTATGGCCTGGGAAAGCAGTAGAAGATGGCCCAAGTCCATGGGCCCCTGCACCCACATGGGAGACCCAGAAGAAGCTCCTGGCTCCCAGCTTCAGATTGGTGCAGCTCCAGCCGTTGTAGCCATCTGGGGAGTGAACCAGTAGATGGAAGACCTCTCTCTCTGTCTCTACCTCTCTCTGTAACTCTTTCAAATAAATAAAATAAATATTTTTTTTAAAAAAAACCTTCAAATCTGAAATACATGAAAATTCAATAAAGGGGCTATTAATTGGTCATGATAATTAGATCAATAATATCGAGTTTATACACTTGATAATAAAATACATTATTTTCATTTGCCAAGCTTCTTCATTAAATTTTAATTTTGTCACTATTGAGAATTATTGCTAAAATAATAATGAAAGCTAACAATTTTGCTTACTCTTGAGACTACATCCATGTAGGATAAGGTGCATGCACCCTGGGTTGGTATTGTGAGAGTTGTAGAGTACAGATTGAAAGCATTCACATGAGTATAAAGAAACCCCTAAATATATTTTTCCTCTAATTTTTGACTGTTAATATTCTGTTTTTCTGAAATATTATCATTTAGTTTTATCATAATAAGAATTTTAAAAGTTGCCATGCATGATTTATATTTTACATAAAATATGTTCTTATATATAAAGATATAAACACCTAAAGAAGAAATCCTTTATTTATAATGAAAAAAAACTTTAAAAATTTAATTCAAAGTAAATGAAAAGATTGCCTTTGGGGTTATATCTAATATTTCTGTCGCAATTTTTTTTTAAAAATAAGTAATTTGGGGCCAGTGCTGTAGTATAGCGGGTACAGCTGCTACCTACAGTGTTGGCATCTTTTATGGTCATTGGTTCGAGTCCCAGCTGCTCTACTTCTGATCAGCTCTCTGCTGTGGGCTGGGAAAGCAGTGGAAGATGGCCCAAGTTCTTGCGCTCCTGTATTCATATGAAAGACCTAGAAGAAGCTCCTGGCTCCTGACTTTGGATCTGTCCAGCTCCAGCTGTTTGGGGAGTGAACCAGCCGATGGAACCTCGCCCTCCCTCTCCCCCTCCCCCTCCCCCTCTGACTTTCAAATAAATAAATAAATCTTTACAAAAAAGGAAAATGGAATTAAAAGTTAAATTTATTTTTAAAAGTTTTATTTATTTTTACTCATTTGAAAGGCAGAGTAAGAAGACAGATAGAACTTCCATCTGCTGGTTCACTCCCCAAATGCCTGTAACAGCTGAATTGGGCCAGGCTGAAAGCAGGAGCCAGGAACTCCCAGTTCTTCCAGGTGGGTGACAGGTCCCTAAGTCCTTGAGGCATCATCTGCCGCCTACCAGAAAGCTGGATTGGAAGCAGGGGTGGGAATATCTCAGACAAACTGATATGGGATGCAGGTATGCCAAGCAGCAGCTTAACCTACAGAACCACAACACCCACCCTGTAAGTTTACTTTGATGTAAAAAAAGGTTGAAATTCATGCACAATTTTTTCATAATGTGCATTTGGCATAAACTTTTTTTTGAAATACCTTTGTATTCATGTCAAAAGAATCAGTCAAACTAATTATCATACCTATTACCTTACCAACTTTGGTACATCATGGAGTGGAATAAGTCACTCAAACTTAGTCTTTCAGTCTACCTAAAACTGTGTACCCTGTGATCAACACCTCCTCTTCCTTTCTCTGTACCTCTCCCTTCCCAATCTCTGGCACCACATTCTCCTCTCTTTCTGAGGGTGTTTTCAATTCCACACGTCAGTGAGGTTGTACAGTGTTTGTCTTCCTATGCCTGGCTTTCAGTTCCCATTAGATCCTCCAGTCCCATCCAGGTTGCCATGAATCAGAGATTTTTTTTTTCCTATGTAAACACTGTTTAGTATACCATTAAATATGTATGCCTTATTCTCTTTATCTATTTAGTCATTGCTAGACACTTAGTTTGCTTCCATATCTTGGCTATTGGCGATCAACGCTTAAATGAACGTGTGACTGAAGATAACTTTTCAACATGCCAATTTCAGTTCTTCTGGGTATAAGCCCAGACTTACATATTATTCCTTCCTTTCTTTCCAGTAATGGCAAATTTTGGCCAGAACACCTACTCTGGGTCTTCTATTTATCCAGCTCAGTTAAAATGACATATGCTGAGTGTCTGTTGTATCCCAGAACTTTTTGCTACTTAGGATGTGTCAGTGAGTAAAACAAAGACCCCTGACCTTGGGGACAGTCTTCTGCCCAAGGTGGGAGAGAAACTAGCCCATTTGAGCAGTAACAAGAAGGTCCTTGTAGGAAAAGAGAATAATAGATTAGGTCAGGCAGGTAATAAAGGGAGGTGGGATAAGTGGCATAGAAGGCTAAGCCTTTGCTTGCAATGTCAGCATCTAATGTGGGCACCAGTTCATGTCCTGGCCCAGCTCCCTGCACCTGGGAAAGCAGCTGAAGATGGCCAAGTACTTGGGCCCCTGCACCCATGTAGGAGACCCAGAGAAGCTCCTATCATTGGCTTGGCCTAGCTGCAGCCATTGCAGCCATTTGGACAGTGAACCAGTGGATGGAGGACCTTTCTGTCCCTGTCTGTCTGTCTGTCTCTTTGTATCTCTGCCTTTCAAATAAATAAATCTTTTTTTAAAAAATAGAAAAGATACATTTAGAGCAGACAGAAAGCCACTGAAGGAGCAAGAGAATGAAATAGTTTATTTTTATGTTAATTTATAAAATAGTATAAGTACAAGATGTATTACTGATTCAGGCTATTGATTGGTGTGTCCATGGATTTGTGGCCCTTTATTAAACTTTGGGAAACTCCAGAAGTTTTAAAAAAGAAAGGATACTTTGGATTGAATCTGCTGATACAGATTTGAAAACTAGTCTGTGGTGTAGTAGAAAACTAGGCTGTGATGTCCTTAATGGCCTGTGCTTTCTGGATTCTGGTCTTGCTTCACAGCTCTCTCTAGGCTGTCTTTGTTTCAGTCCCACTGGCCTGCCTTCCTCCAGTTCCTAGAAAAGACCATTCCTTTTCCTTCCTCAGGGCCTTTGCACTTGCTGTGTCCTAGGCCTTTTTCCTTCTCCCCTGACACCCCACACCAACACACACCTCCTAACTGGTGCCTAATTAAACCCTAATTATCCTTAGTAAATAGACATTTCAGGTAACATTTCCATGGTATTCTTTTCCTTCTGCAGATCTGTGTTTCCATCTTGTATAATTTCTTTTTGGATTTAAGAACTTTGTTTAGCAGTGTGGTGAAAGTCTGCCAAGAAATTCCCTTAGGTTTTGTCTGTCTAAAAAAAAAGTCTGTATTTTCTCATCATGTTTTGTTTTTTTGTTGTTGTTGTTGTTGTTGGATAATTTTAGATTTATAGCCTTATTTTTCAACACTTTAAAGATGCCATTCTTTTGTCTCTTGGCTATTGTTTAATAAGAAGTCAATCATTATTTTTATTATTGTACCCTGAATGTGTCTTTTCTCTGGTGGTTTGAAAATTCTCTTTTTATATTTGCTTTTTATTAGTTTGATAGTGGTAGACCTAGAGCCCAGGTTTTTGTGTATCTCCTACTTGAGAGTCACTGAACATCTTTGTTTAGTGGTTTGATTTTATTGTAAGTCAGTTTGTGGAAATTTGTAGCCAATATGTTCTCTTTGGATATTTTTCTCTTCTGCACTCTCTCTCTCATTTCCTTTGGACATTCTGATGACATATACGTTTTTGTTTGATGCTGTCTGTAAGTTTTTGATATCCTGCTTCCTTTTTTTCCTTCTTCATTTTTTCTCTCAGTGCCGCCCAGAGTTCACTGGTACTTTATTCTTCACTCTGCCAAATCAGGCATAACTGTTCACTGTGTTTGTGGCTTTTCCAGATTCCAGTTTATGTAGTTAGAAGTCCGTTTTCTACTGGTTCTAGCAGAGAACCTGTTCTAGGCCATTGTTCCCAGGTGTGAATGCAGGACCAACAGCTGCCTTCATCTAGATTGGAGCTGTACCTAGTTCCGCTGCAAATCTTTTTTTTTCCTCTAAATATTTATTAATTTATTTGAAAGGCAGAGTTACAGAGAGGCAGAGGCAGAGGCAGAGAGAGAGAGAGAGAGAGGTCTTCCATCTTCTGGTTCACTCTCCAGATGGCTGCAGTGGCTGGAGCTGCATCAATCCGAAGCCAGGAGCCAGGAGCTTCTTCCGGGTCTTCCAGGCGAGTGCAGGGGCCCAAACACTTGGACCATCTTCTACTGCTTTCCCAGGCCACAGCAGAGAGCTGGATCAGAAGAGGAACAGCTGGGACTCAAACTGACATGCACATGGGATGCCGGCTTTATCCGCTATGCCGCAGCGCTGGCCCCTTCCACTGCAAATCTTGTACTACGAAGGCAGTACAAGAAATGCACATGTGTCTGTATGTTGTTTTCCTCCATCTTTTTTTATTTTGAAAAGTGTTAAGCTCACAGAGAAGTTCTAGGTTCATTTTTTTCTTTCCAATTTTAATATTTTGCTGCATTTGCTTTCTCTGTCTTATGTACACATTCTTCTGACTCATTTGAAAATGAGTTGCAGACATGATGGGGATGTCACCCCTAAATACTTCCTTACATGTTTCATAAAAGTAAGGACATTCTCATATATAATCACAATAATTTTTATCATACTTAAGAAACTTACCACTGATAATTATACAATAATATTTTAATATATCTTATATTTAGATTTCTAAAGTTATCCCAGTAAATCCCTTTATGATTTGTCTTGGAACCATAATTGGATTAAGGATACCACTTTGTATTTAGCTGTTATTTTATCTAGAGCAGTTTATCTTGAACAGTTCCTGTTTTAAATTTTTTTTCACATTTTAAAAAAATGTGGAAGGCTACAAGGAAGGCCAGTTTTTCCTATTAGCCATTTGAAGTTCCCTCATGTTGCATCTTCCAATCTAGATGCATCTCTTCATGTTTGTCTTTAAATTCTCTCAGCAGTGTTTTCTGTTTTGCCTATGTTTGTTAGATGAACTCCAAGATAGCTTACATTTTTTTTTTTAAATGGCATCATTTTTTGTCCTTTTGGTGTCCTTGCAGCCTTTGAACATTTCCTTTTTGTCAGAAAAAGTTGTTCCAGGATTGTCTTGAACACAGATATGGCATTAGCTATACAAGGAATTCTAGTCCTAGAAGTGGAAAAATAGTATATAGAGACCACAGTCTGGGTACTCACTGTGCTCATTGCTACTTGCATATAATTGCTTTTAGCCCCCTTTCTGCAGAGAGCTAGAAAATGTATTTTATCCTCAATCTGCCTGTTTATGAGGCAAAGAAGATAAATGGAGATAGTGCTCCCATCTAGTGACTTACTCCCCTAGTGCTCACAATGGCCATCTAACAAGGGTTGAAACCTGGAGGCTGGAGCTCAATCCAGGTTTCCATGTGGGTACAGGCACTCAGTTACTTGAACCATTATTGCTGATTCCCAGGGTCTGCATTAGCAGGAAGCTGGAATTAGGAGACAGAAGTGGGAATTAAACCCAGGCACTGTGATTAGGTTGCAGGTATCCTAACCTGCCTCTTAACTGCTAGTACCAACACCCATTCTCAGAAAGTACATGTTTAAAATATCATTGATTCCTATTGATTCCTACAGTTCTAATCCAGTATCATAAGGTTCTTTTCTTCCTTTTCCTACTCCATATTTGTACCGCCCATCTTCACACATTTTAAGTAGATTTACTTACTTGATTTATTGTTTAACACATTAAAATAGTTTTTTCAGAATTATTATACTAATACTATTTCCAATAATAAGCCTACCAAGTAAGGTTCAAGATATCTTTGTAGGTCTTTTTTCCTAAGAGTATATTTTATTAAGGGAATAAAAAGTAATACATGGGCCGGCGCCATGGCTCACTAGGCTAATCCTCCGCCTTGCGGCGCTGGCACACCAGGTTCTAGTCCCGGTCGGGGCACCAGATTCTGTCCCGGTTGCCCCTCTTCCAGGCCAGCTCTCTACTGTGGCCTGGGAATGCAGTGGAGGATGGCCCAAGTGCTTGGGCCCTGCACCCCATGGGAGACCAGGAGAAGCACCTGGCTCCTGGCTTCGGATCAGCGCGGTGCGCCGGCCGCAGCGCGCCGGCCATGGCGGCCATTGGAGGGTGAACCAATGGCAAAGGGAGACCTTTCTCTCTGTCTCTCACTGTCCACTCTGCCTGTCAAAAAAAAAAAAAAAAAAGTAACTTTAGTTGTTTTTTCTTTGTGTTAGGCTTTTTGATAATACACTTGAAACCATTTGTTTGAGTTTGTATTTATCCTGCCTTTTTTTTTTTTTTTTTTTTTTTTTTTTTTGACAGGCAGAGTGGACAGTGAGAGAGACAGAGAGAAAGGTCTTCCTTTGCCGTTGGTTCACCCTCCAAGGGCTGCCATGGCTCACGCGCTGCGGCCGGCGCACTGCGCTGATCCGATGGCAGGAGCCAGGAGCCAGGTGCTTTTCCTGGTCTCCCATGGGGTGCAGGGCCCAAGCACTTGGGCCATCCTCCACTGCACTCCCTGGCCACAGCAGAGAGCTGGCCTGGAAGAGGGGCAACCGGGACAGAATCCGGCGCCCCAACCGGGACTAGAACCTGGTGTGCCGGCGCCGCTAGGCGGAGGATTAGCCTAGTGAGCCGCGGCGCCGGCCTTTATCCTGCCTTTTTATCTTGACTAAGGTTTTTTTTTTTTTTCTTTTTTTTTGACAGGCAGAGTGGATAGTAAGAGAGAGAGAGACAGAGAGAAAGGTCTTCCTTTGCCGTTGGTTCACCCTCCAGTGGCCGCCATGGCTCATGCGCTGTGACCGACACACTGCACTGATCCGAAGCCAGGAGCCAGGTGCTTCTCCTGGTCTCCCATGGGGTGCAGGGCCCAAGCACTTGGGCCATCCTCCACTGCACTCCCTGGCCACAGCAGAGAGCTGGCCTGGAAGAGGGGCAACCGGGACAGAATCCGGTGCCCTGACCGGGACTAGAACCTGGTGTGCCGGCGCCGCAAGGCGGAGGATTAGCCTATTGAGCCGCGGCGCCGGCCTTGACTAATGTTTTTGTTAGAGAGTTTCACAGAGTTTATTTGGAGTAGAAATCCCCAAGAAGTATAATTTACAATCATAAGGTGGAGGTGGTGGGGTTGATATTGATCACATCTCATCAGATGCATTTTCCATTTCAAATATGTCAGGAGTATTCAGATTCAAGTCTGCAATGCTGGCTAGAAGTGTGTAGATGTACTGTACTGCTTTTCCAAGAAAGATGACTGTTCTCACAGAGGTTCTCTGTAAACTTAGGATAAGATGTACTGATACATTGGAAATTCAGAGAGAAAGATCTGTGTTTCCTTTTGTGGAACCAGCAGACATTCTATTTAAAGATAGTAGAGCTTAATAATAGCAATTACATATCACTGAAACCTAAAACTTTCTGTGAGGCAAAATTGAATTATCAATTCAAATGGAAATATGTACCAGTATATGTTACAGAAACACCAGTATATCATGGTACAGAAATAGACAAAAATTCCAAGAAAGCAACCAAGTTTATGTGCCATCAAAGTGCAGTGCCAGCAGCAACACAAAAGCCCATACCAAGCTTAGGGTCTACCTAGATAATGAGATACCCTGAGTAACATCAAATAGAGATACTCAAACCATAGCTGTTGCACTAGGCTTTTTTATGGTTATCCTGTGGCTAATAGGATCCTTACACCTATCCCATTCTCTGAGGAATAGTAGCCAAACCTTTATGTTGGCCAAAAATCTTTAATGGAGACCCTGATACATTTACTGCATAAAGCTTTATGATAGCTAATATTGAGCAATATAAAGCAACCTTATAACAAATCCAGCATAGCAGTAAGTAGTTAGAGGTGGGCAATTTGTTTTAAACCTAAAAGTTATCCCGAAAAGTTGAGATTAAAACTAACAAATATCAAGTCAAAAGTCTTGGAACAAACCTGAAACATGATCTATTTGATACTAATGCTAATCACAATTTATAGGCCGTACTCATGTTTATTTTGAAATTATGAAGAGAAAGCCAGTAGATTATGCTGTATCTCTAATATGAACAAATTATTTGAAAGTAGATATTGGAAAATCAAGCTGGGTATTGCTGAAATTGCTGAATTTTGATTCTTGAATGAATGATTAAACAGTTCAGCCTTTGCTCCGTGGAAAATAAAGGAAAGCCTGTTGCCCACCGTATTTAGACGGTATTACATTGAAGTACTCTTCAGTGCTGTGAACCATGTGCGGAACATTGTATGCTGGATGATAGCAGTTCCACGTATAAGAATTTAATTGCTTTCATTTTTTTTTTTAATTTTTTTTTTTTGACAGGCTGAGTGGACAGTGAGAGAGAGAGAGAGACAGACAGAGAGAAAGGTCTTCCTTTGCCGTTGGTTCACCCTCCAATAGCCGCCGCGGCTGGCGCGCTGCGGCCAGCGCACCGCACTGATCTGAAGCCAGGAGCCAGGTGCTTCTCCTGGTCTCCCATGCGGGTGCAGGGTCCAAGGACTTAGGCCATCCTCCACTGCACTCCCTGGCCACAGCAGAGAGCTGGCCTGGAAGAGGGGCAACCGGGACAGAATCCGGCACCCCGACTGGGACTAGAACCCGGTGTGCCGGTGCCGCTAGGTGGAAGATTAGCCTATTGAGCCGTGGCGCCGGCCAATTGCTTTCATTTTCACAACAAATGGGTTTCTTGTATTTAGCATCCACCATAAATTTATGCATTTGTATAACCGTTTTTGAAGTATGTCATGTGTATATATTTTTTTAAACTTTTATTTAGAAAATATAATTTTCCAAAGTACAGTTTATGGATTACAATGGCTTTTCCCCCCCATAACTTCCCCTCCCACCCGCACCCCTCCCATCTCCCGCTCCCTCTCCCATTCCATTCACATCAAGATTCATTTTCAATTATCTTTATATACAGAAGATTGATTTAGTATATATTAAGTAAAGATTTCAACAGTTTGCACCCACACAGAACATAAAGTGTGTGTAAAATACTGTTTGAGTACTAGTTATAGCATTAATTCACATTGGACAACACATTAAGGACAGAGATCCCACATGAGGAGTAAGTACACAGTGACTCCTGTTGTATATTTTCTCCTTTAATTCGTAGACTTCAGGGTATTGCCTTTTACAAGCAGTGCTCTTTTAAACCTGAAAGTGTGGACAACTAGAAGATTTTTATGTTCCATCTAAAGTTGTAATTAAGAAAAAATATTTGTTGAAACTTATGGTATGATTAAACAAAATCTGTTTACTATTTGCACATTATATGGGGTCCTCTGAAACGGCGAGTCTGTGCCAGATGCAGTAAAGCCACTGTGTTATCAGAGAAGCCGTTAAAAGCACTTTCACGTACGTTTGGATTCATTTGCCCTTAGCGTTTTGTAGGAAGAAGACCTTGTTCTTTATTACAGCCCTGTAATTGAGTGTTCCTACTCCTACTTCAGGGGATGTAATTGAGTTCGAGAGGACTGAGTGACTTTAGCTAGTAAATGAATTTCTGAGAAATACCCGTGTAGTTGAATTTGGTAACAAAAATTGCTGTTGAACACTGTATGAAGAAAATTTTCTTTCTTTTAATTTTTAGAATGATCTATTTTCAGTGTATTTTATACTCATAAATAAGTAAATATACTCTACAATAAGTAAAGAGTTCAACAGATAGAAGAAGAAATAAGAAAGCAAGGATGAGGGCGGGTGGGAATGTGGGTGGGAAGTATCCCGGTGCTCCTAAATCTGTATATATGAAATTTGTTCACCTTGAAAAAAAAGAAAAGGGAAAGTTCTCAAATTGTGTATTAAATAATTTTAATATTTTCTTACTAGATTTTGCAAGAGACTTATAGTTTATGAATTTTGGTTATATGTCTTGCTGTCAGTCATACTAAAATTTCTAACATACTAACTTTTTATTTTCTTTGTTTAAAAATCTATTTTTATTGATTTGTAAGACAGGATAGAGAGAAGGAAGGGGGAGTTGGGGGCAAGGGAGAGAAAGAGAGAGGGAGGGAGGAAGGGAGGGAGAGAGGTGTCAATTTTCCTTCTGCTGGTTAACTTCCTAAACGGCTGCATTGTTCAGGACTGGGCCAGGACATAGCCAGGAGACTGGAACTGCAGCACTTGGGCCATCCTTCTGTTGCCTTCTCACGCATGTTAACAGGGAGCTGGGTCAGAAACCGAGACAGCAGCCGAGACTTGAACTGGCACTCCTTGGGATGCCAGCTAACATTGAGTGGTACAACTTAACCCACAGTAATTTAAAATTGCATTTCAGTACCTGCAAATTCGCATTGTTAACAGAAGCATCTTGTGTATGTAGTTCATTCATAAATAGCTAGCTATGTTAATTTCTTAGAAGATAGTAAACTCTGGTAGAAAAGAGGAGAAAAATTGGTTCAGATTTTCTATAGCAATAATAGAAATATCCAGTAGTCTAAGGTCGAGTTAAAATAAAGGAGAGATAATATTTCTGACATGGTCTTGGTAATGCTGTGTAGTCTTTATGTAGGCAACACTGCTTGACATGGAAGACATAATGATTTCTTCTAGTGTAACTAACTTAGTAGTTATAATACATTTGCTTACATTTAACACAGTGCCATTTTCTTGAAGTGGAAAGACGAACTTCTTACATTTAGAATACATTCAGGAACTTGACTGGATGCTGGATCTCAGAGTGTGTGTTGTTTATTTATCCCCAAAGTGAACTTTTTAGAAAAGCTGATACTTGACCGTTTTAGAATGTTTTAGAATGTTTGCTGTTTCATTCTCTTTCCACTGTTATGTATTTTGTAACCTAGGGTAGCTTGGGCAAAGAAGAATAAAAAACCAAAATGAAACGTTCCTTTTAGTAGCACTGGGAATAAAAATGCTAAAATTGATGACTCTAAAGAGCTCTGAAGTATTGGTTTGGATCATTTTTGCTGCAATTCATAGGAAAGAAGGCAATCTGCAAATAAATAATCAAAGTGACACATTTCTAATGTTGGTAGAACATGTTTTTCCTAGAACTTCCCCCCTTTTCCTTTTAGGGTATAGTTGGAGTTTTTTGACACTTTGTTGTTGACATTTTATGATTTAATACTTGGCATGTCCCTTTCTCAGTGATGCTTCTTGCTTCAGTTTGCTGTTTGTGGAAAGTCTGGTAGCCTGTTTAATAATGTACAGTTTAAATTAAGTGTGAAAAGTACTAGAAGCAGCAGCTGTCACTTGGTACGCCTCAGCTAGCAAGCCTAACAAGTGCGCTGCACACTCTGCTGTTTTTCAGTGTACCCGCGTGATGTGGACGCCACCTCTCCGGGAAAGCTTCTCGTATCCATTCCTCGTACTTCAGATGTTGCTCGTGACTCACATTCTCAGGTGACTTTGACTTTTCCCGAGGTTTTCTTTTGGATTTTTGCCATAAAGAACTTAAACTAAAAGTTCTTAGGTTTTTGTAATAAAAAAGTCAACATAATTAAGATGATCTTGTTGTTATGCTGAATTAATAAAGCTATTTTAAGAGTGTAACTTAAAAATACGTAGTACCAAAGACGTTTCCTCCATGTGCTTTCTGATCCTCTTTCTTCTTTTAGTGATCCAGAAGTGACTGCTCAAGGAGCAGCAGATGCACTTCGACTTCTGTCTCCTTCCCTTTCTCAAGTCTTTTTCTGCCACCAGTGTAGCCTCCTAAAGAAACCATCAGAAAGAAGGGAATAATGGCCGTGCGAGAGTGTGTCCTGTAAGGCACAGTCCTGCAGAGCCAAGAACAGTTCACAGAATCAGAGCAGTCCGATACACTACATGGGAAATTGGTCTTCCTACATGGGTTTAGCATCTCTGACAATAAGATAGTAGATGTAGAAAGAAACTGCTTCAGTAGACCAAAGATATACCAGGAAAATTCTTTATAGAAATTTAGGATTGGATTAGATTTTTCTTACATTCATCTGGCTTTCAGCTAAAGAGACTGAACAGATACTCAAGCAGCAAAGAGAATAGAACTGTGAACAATTATCTCCCCTTTTGGTTGAAAATATTCAGTTTGGACAGATGCTGCCTTACTTCAGAGGATAAAAATAAAAGAAAATGGAACCTATAAAAATGTAGAACAAAGAAGAAAACTCAGATAAGAAATCCATTCATTGATCTGCCAGAGTCAGAAGGAACGTGTTGAAGCCCATTACGTCAGCCTTTTGATCCGTCTTCCTCAGTGGTGATCTGTGCAGGTGCACAGATGTCACATGGGGCAGTCTCCTGGGTGGTATCTTTAGTCAGACCTTTCCACTGTGTGGCATGGGTGGTGGTTTTGGTGTTAGCTTTTCTTTCTTTTCTTTTCTTTTTTTAATTTTTTTGACAGGCAGAGTGGACAGTGAGAGAGAGAGACAGAGAGAAAGGTCTTCCTTTGCCGTTGGTTCACCCTCCAATGGCTGCCACGGCCTATAGATCTAAAGGTCAGGGGTCTAAAATGAGGGTCGGCAGGGCTGCACACCTCTTGGAGACTGGGGGAGAACCAGTTTTTGTGCCTTTTCCAGCTAGAGAGTCTGCCTGCATGTTTTGGCTGATGGCCTCTTCCATTACCAAAGCCAGCAATGGTGGATTGAGTCCTTCACCAGTCTGTTCATTCTAAATGTCTCTTCTGCCTCTCTTTCAAGGATCCTTGTGATTACACACTGGGTTCACCTGGAAAATCTGAGGTCCTTTCCCTCTCTTAAAGTCAGGTGATTAGTCATCTTAATTGTATCTGAGCGTTAGTTCCCCTTGGCCATGCCACATGTGTATTCCTGGGTTCCAGGGATCAGGACAGAGACATCTTTGGAAGCCATTATCCTGCTTCACTGGCAAACTCTTTTCTTTATGTTCTCTTTGGTCTCATTGTCATTTTCAGCCTTGTTGAGCTCCTCCCTTCATGTCTGTCTGTCCTTTTTTTTTTTTTCCCTTTTTTTTGCTAAAAAGTTCTAGGAGAATTTCTGTTCTTCAGTGTCTGCTTCATTCTCTGTTTATCTAGGGAACCTCTTCTTGCCCATGTTCCTGGCCACCTGAAGCTAGAACAGCTGCTGCTTTCTCCACTGCTGTTTCGGATTAATTGTTCTTAAAGATTTATTTGCTTATTTCAAAGTCAAGAGTTGGAGATGGAGAGACAGAGAGAGATCTCCCATCTTCTGGTTCACTCCCCAGAAGGCTGCAATGGCCAGAGCAGAGCCAGGCTGAAGCCAGGAGCTTCATGTGGGTCTCCCATGTGAGTGCCGGGGTCCCAGATACTTGGGCCATCTGCTGCTGCTTTCCTAGCCATTAACAGGGAGCTGGATCAGAAGTGGAGCAGCCAGGTCATGAACTGGCATGGAGTCTACGTGGGATGCCAGCGTCGTGGGCAGTGTCTTTATGCACTGTGCCACACACTGGCCCTTTAGATTGATCTTGATCCTCCTCCTCTTCCTTGCTTTCTGGTTTTGTTCTGTGGTTGGCTCTGCTCTCTTCCTTCCTGGTGTGGCTGGTTGACTGGAAATGGGGCTGCTTTCATTGTGCCTGGAGCCACAGCTTCTTTCTTGGAAGCTGCAGTCTTTTAGCTGGAGAGTCCACATTTCTGCTTTCCTGGGGTGGTGGCAACTTCTTGCCTTTCTTCTGAAGGATAACTTCATCTCTGTGGGACATCCACATGTACTGATGTTTCCTCCTGCCGACGTCGGTCATCTTTGGAAGAGAAGCTATTGTAACTGAATGTCAGGAGGTGTAATTTCTAATCAATTTGTTAGAGATTCAGATTTGGAGACATGCTAGATTATTTGTAGTTAAACTTAACATATTTATTTTATCTTTTCTAGGGCTACAAAACTTTACAGAGGAAGCTTGATTGCACTCTGCATTTCCAACGTATTTTTCATGCTTCCATGGCAATTTGCACAGTTTGTACTTCTTACTCAGGTAAGGTGATTATGTTTTTAAACTGATTTAAGCTTAGTGTGTTTGGTTATGTGAACTCATTTGTATAAAATTATAATTGAGATGTTATGACTCTAAGTCCTAAAAATATTTTCTAGTTAATGCTTTTGAAGAAAAGTTCAGGGTAGTGAAATATGTAAGATTTACTTGTTAATGAGTATTGATTAGCTTATCTTTGTTCTTCAGTGTTTGTTCGTGTGTTTAACAGAAGACTAGTGTTGTAACTTTAGTATTCGTCATAAATAAACTGTAGCATTTCACTTAAGTAAAATGTGTTTCTTTTATGAATAGCGCCATATACTCTTACATGTAGGTTAAATATGTACAGAGTAACAGGATAAATAGCTAGACAGTTCCTGTTTTATATAACTCCATTTGTTAGTCTGCAATTCATTTATCAGCTTTTCATGCACTGTAGCTTCCCTTCAAATAGAGGTATATAAAGGAAGGTATTTTGTTGAGAAAGGGAGTAAGTTGTGTTCAGATGAGGTAATGCGTATAAGACTCTGAACGTAGTACCTTGGACTTAGCCAGATACTAGTAAGGTTGACTACTTTTATTATTTTTTAAAATAAGCTTTATTTGTATTTACTTCCTCCTTTGACCTTATCTTTTAGACACCTTTGTTGTCTTTAGTTTGATGACATTTTAAATCAATTTCTGGTTTAAATCATCTTCATGATTCTCCCCGTAAGATGCTATGTTTGTGCAGTTACTGGCTTAGTGCTTGGAGTGTGAGAACTTTTTTCTGCTTTCATTTAATGGAGATTGCCTGCGTGTTTTTGGAGGGTGTATTATGTCTGTCTGTGGCGCTTCTGTTGAGTAAATGTGCATACTTGCCCTTAGGACGTCATGACAGTCACCCCTGCATACTACAGTGTTCCCCAGGGGTCACTTTGGGTGTAAGGAAACTTTCTTGTTGTTCTTATTGATGGGAAAATTTGTTGGTAGATTTCTTGGAGATAAAAAGCTTGGTGAATGAAACTCAAGTTTCATTTGGCTGTTTTGCCATTTGTCTATGCTGTATCTGTATAGTAAGAGAGGCATAGAATTGAATTTGAATTGATTTTTCCATAAAGAAGGATGAAGAGGAGTAGTTTGAGATAATCTCTTTAAGCAAGAGGTGTAATATCTTCACTTACTGAATTGATGCATCTAAATAATTCTAGTACTCTTAGAGTTCTTGATAAATACTATACAGTTTTCTTCAAAATGGAAAAAAAATAAAAACTACGTTTGTGGTGAAAGTGCTTAAGAAATTTATTAAGTTTGATTATAGTAGTGCTTGAATATTTCTATTAATGAAAGAGGGCACTTATGAAGATATTTGTAAAGAGTGGCTAACAAGTAGAATTGAATGTATTTTACACATATGTAATACATAATTATTTTTGAGTTTAATGTACCTTCCCCAGTTGTGTGTGCATTGTCATATGATAATTGTAATCTCATATTTTTTAATTGGACTGGGCTCTTGATCATTGTAAAAGTTCACAGTAGAGTCAACCTGATATAAAAATGAGCAGCATTTAGAATAATCCACAAGGCAGGTCATCATGTGGCTCATTTAGAGAGATGTGTATAGGAGAATAAAACACCAACCAGGGCTTGCATGTTAACATATTGATCATATTCAATAATAAATGAGCAGGTAAAAGGAAAACTAAAAAACTCACTTTTTGTATAAAATAAATCCATTTTAGGCAACAATAATCTTCATTCTTATAGTTATTCATTTTATGTATTTTTAATTTAATTTCTTTTTAAATTTCAGATTGCATCATTATTTGCAGTATATGTTGTGGGATACATTGATATATGTAAATTGCGGAAGATCATTTATATACACATGGTAACTTTTTTTATTGGCTGTTTTTCATTTAGTTTGACCTTAAAGTAAACAGGTTAATATTTGATTTGTTTATGATTGAAACTAGTTGTAACGTGATTCCATAACTAAAACAAATATTGTTCAAACATTGCGGTACAGTCAACAAATCTGATTTTAAATAGGCTGTCTAGAAAATTTTAATTTGTGTCATATCTAATTGCAGTTGCTCCTAAGTTATACATTATTGTTAAAATAAATAACTCATGAAGGAGCAAACATGGAACGCCGTGTTATCCAGGAGCTGCCTATTAAAAGGAGGTGGAATGATCATTCATTGAGCACCGACTTTGGGCATGTGTACACATCAGTGACCAGAACTACAGAGACCCCAGGGTTTATGTTGCTGACATCTTGTGCAGTAGGGAAAGGAGGAAAGAAAGATAAATAATGCATTTAGTAAGTAAATGTTGGAAGGTGATAGGCATTACAGGAAAAAGAAAAGAACAAATCAAGGAAAGCCTGGATGGGCATGCCAGCATGATGGGGTGTGGAGCAAAGATTGGAGAAAGAGAGGGAGTTAGCAAAGTAGATAGTGCAGAGAGAAATATTCTGGTTTGGTGGAACTAGCTGGAGCGAAGGATCGGTATTTTTCCTTTGAAAACATTTGTCTCCTGTCACTAGTTTTATAATTTGTATAAGTTCTTTGGGTTTGATAGAAGTATTGAGACATGTTTCCACTACTGTAGCATCGTCCAGAATGGCTTCCTAGTCCGAGAAGTCCTCTGTGCCCTGCCTCTTCATCCCTCTGACCCCCGAGTAACCACTCATCTTTTTATTGTTGCCATAGTTTTGCCTTTTGCAGAATGTCATATGTTTGGAGCCATACAGTGTGTAGCTTTTTCTGATGGGCTTTTGTCACTTAGTAAAACACAGTTAAGTTTCCTCAAAGTCTTTCCATGTCTTGATAGCTCATTTCTTTTTTATTTGAAAGGTAGAGAGAAGGAGTGGAGGTGGTGGGGCCAGGGATGGATTTCCCATCCTCTGGTTTATCCCTCAGATGCCCACGACAGCCAGAGCTGGGCCAACTCAAGGTTTGGAAGCCAATCTGGCCTTCCACATGGGTGTCAGGGACTTAGTTACTTGAGCAATTACTTGCTACCTTCTTGGGTGTGCACTAGCAAGATGCCAAAATCAAAAGTGGAGCTAGGACTGGAATTCAAGAATTCTAATATGAAATGTGGGCATCCCACATGACATCTTAATTAACTGCTGTGAAAATGCCTGCCCCAATAGCTCATTTCTTTATAGCATTAAATAACATTTTGATTATGTGGATGTACCACCGGTTTTTTTGTTTTCTTTTGTTGTTGTGTTAAAGCCATTCACTTACTGAAGGGCATCTTGGAGAATTCCAAGTTCTGGCAGAAAGCAGTTGCTGGATCAAATGATAAAAGCATGTTCAGTTTTAAGGAAATTGCCAAAATGTCTTCTAAAATGGCTGTACTATTTTTTTTTATTCCCACCAGAAATGAATGAGAGTTCCTTCTACTCTATATTTTTGCCAGTTTTTGGTTTGTCAGTATTTGGATTTTGACCATTCTAATAGATGTGTACTGGTGTCTTATTGCTTTAATTTGGTTGAATAACTTTTCATATATTGACTTGTCTCCTGTATCTCTTCTTTGGTGAGGTGTCTGTTAAGGTCTTTTGTCATTTTTTCAAATTGAGTTATTTTCTTATTGTTGACTTTTAAGAGTTATTTTTATATTTGGATAACAGTCCTTTATCAGATATACCTTTCACAGATACTTTCTCTCAGCCTGTGGCTTGTCTTCTCATTCTTTTAAAAATGCCTTTTTCAGGCTAGTGCCCCGGCTCAATAGGCTAATCCTCTGCCTGCGGCACTGGCACCCCGGGTTCTAGTCCTGATTGGGGTGCCGGATTCTGTCCCGGTTGCCCCTCTTCCAGTTAGCTCTCTGCTGTGGCCCGAGAGGGCAGTGGAGGATGGCCCAGGTCCTTGGGCCCTGCACCCGCATGGGAGACCAGGAGAAGCTCCAGGCTCCTGGTTTCGGATCAGCGCAGTGCGCCAGCCACAGCAGCCATTGGAGGGTGAACCAACGGAAAATTGGAAGACCTTTCTCTCTGTCTCGCTCTCTCTTTCACTGTCCACTCTGCCTGTCAAAAAAAAAGAAAAGAAAAGAAAATGCCTTTTTCAGAGCAGAATTTTTAAATTTTAATGAAATCTAATTTGTCAGTTGTTGCATAGATCACACTAGTGTTGTATCTATATGAGTCACCACCATACCTAAACCATCTAGATTTTTTTTCCTGTGTTGTCTTCTAGGCATTTTATAGTTTTGTAATGCATATTTAGATCTATGATCCATTTTGTGTGAATTTTTGTGAATGGTGTGAAATCTATGTTTAGTTTCATTTTTTGGTATTGATCCAGTAGCAGTTGATTTTTTTTTTCTGCATTGTATTTGTAACCTTTGTTCCTTTGTTGAAAGATCAGTTGACCATACTTAGAGGGCCTATTTCTGGGCTGTATATTTGTTTTATTAATCAGGTTGTCTTCTTTCACAATACCATACTTTTTTTTTTTTTTTTAATTTGACAGAGTTAGACAGTTAGAGAGAGACAGAGAGAAAGGTCTTCTTCCATTGGTTTACTCCCCAAATGGCTGCTTCAGCCAGCACTGTGCCTATCTGAAGCCAGGAGCCAGGTGCTTCTTCCTGGTCTCACACTTGGATGCAGGGGCCCAAGCACTTGGGCCATCCTCCACTGCCTTCCCGGGCCATAGCCGAGAGCTGGACTAGAAGAGGAGCAATCAGGACTAGAACCTGGTGCCCATATGGGATGCCCGTGCCGCAGACGGAGGATTAATCAAGTGAGCCACGGTGCTGGCCCCACAATACCACACTTGATAACAGTAACTTTATAGTTAAGTCTTGAAGTCAGATAGTGTCAGTCCTCTGACTTTGTTGCTCTTCGAACACAAGGTGACCATTTTGGTTTTCGAATCTCTACATTAACTTTAGAATCAGTTTGTCGATATCCACACAATAACTTGTGATGGTGATTGGAATTGTTTTGAATTTATAGACCAACTAGGAAAGAACTGACATTGTGATCAATATTTTGCCTCCTTGTCCATAAACGTATACCATCTTTCCATTTATTTAGTTCTTATTTGATTATCTTTTATCCATGTCTTACAGTTTTCTTTGTATATATCTTGTAAGAATTTTGTTAGATTTTTAAGTATTTCAGTTTTAAATTCTAGTTATAAATGGCAGTTTGTTATTAATTTCAAATTCCACTTTTCCATTGCTGGTATATATAGGAAAGCAGTTGACTTTTGTGCAGTAGCCTGGATCCTGGAAACTTTCTCTAATTGTTTATTCTAGGAATTTTTGTTGTTGTGGTTTTTTTTTTTTTTGGATATCCTTCATAAATAATCATTTCATCTGCACACAAAGACTTTTATTTCTTTCCTCCAAACCTTTACACCTTTTATTTTCTTTTTCATACTGTATTAGCTGTAACTTTTGATTTGATGGCATAAAGAATATAAATGAAGGGAACTTTCTTACCTTGCTCCTGATCTCAGAGGGAAAGCTGCAAGTTTCTCATCATTAAGTATGATGTTAGCTGTGTTTTTTTTAAAAATAAGCATTCTTTACTAGTTGAGGAAGTTTCCTTCTATTCCTAGTTTGTTGAGAGTTGTTATTATGATTGATTATTGGATTTTGACAAATTTTTCTGCATGTCTTCATAAGATATGTGAGCTTTCTTCTTTAGTCTGTTAATGAGGTACAATATGGGGCTGGCCCTGTGGCTCAGCGGGTTAACGCCCTGGCCTGCAGCGGCGACATCCCATATGGGCGCCGGTTCTAGTCCCGGCTGCTCCACTTCCCATCCAGCTCTCTGCTATGGCCTGGGAAGGCAGTAAAAGATGGCCCCAAGTCCTTGGGCCCCTGCACCCTTGTGGGAGACCTGGAGGAAACTCCTGGCTCCTGGCTTCAGACCGGCACAGTTCCGGCCGTTGCAGCCAATTGGGGGGCGAACCATCGGATGGGAGACCTCTCTATCTGCCTTTCCTCTCTGTGTAACTCTGACTTTCAAATAAATAAATAAATCTGTTTTAAAAAATGAGGTACAGTAAGTGGTTTTCGAATGTTGAACCAGCCTTATACCTGTGGTAAATCTCAGTTGGCCTGGTATATAATTCTTTTTGTGCATTGTTTGATTTTATTTGCTAATATTTTCTTAAAGTTTATTGCGTCTGTGTTCATGAAAGACATTGGTCTGTTTTTTTTTATTGTCTTTGTTTTTGATAATTGGATAATGCTGGCTTCATATGAAATCTGTTCTCTTTATGTAAATTAAAAAAAAAGAAAGGGGCTGGCATTGTGGTGAGGCAGGTAAAGCTGCCTCCTGTTATACTGGCGTCCCATATAGTTGCTGATTCGTGTCCTGACTGCTCCATTTCTGATCCATCTCCCTGCTACTGCGCCTGGGAAAGCCAGCAGAAGGTGGCCGAAGTACTTGGGCCCTTACCACCCACATGGGAGACCTGAAAAGTTCCTGGCTACTAGCTTCCACCTGGCTCTTCCCTGGCCATTGTGGCCTCTTGGGGAGTGAACCAGTTAATGAAAGACCTCTCCCTTTCCCTTGCTCTCTAACTCTGACTTTCAAATAAATCTTAAAAGGAGTGACTCCTTTCCTCCTACCTCTGGTGGAAGCACGAGAGTGTGGGGAGCAACTCGGACTATACTGTTACTGGAATTAAGACTTATTCTATACATCTGCTCTCCCACAATATGGCGCTGGGAGAAGGGAGAAATAGCTTCTACGCAGCTGCCTCCAGTTCAACCAATAAGCAGCAGGACCTGCTCCTGATTGGAGGAGAGCAGCGTACTCGGCGTGTGGGTAGCAGAGTTGGGATTGGTGGAAGAGGACTATAAAGGAGGAGAGAGACAACATGCACCAGGAACATCTATCTGAAGGAACACCTGTGCAGCCCCCGAGAGAGCCGGCCGGCAGTGTGCCGCTCCCCCGCGGAAGTGGGGAAAGTGGCCAGGGGGAACCGCCCTTCCACGGAGGTGGAAGGGTCGGTAGCCAACCCGGGAAGAACCAGCAGCAAACCCCGGGAGGGCCGAGCAGACAAAAGAACAGCGCAGGGTCCTGTGTCGTTCCTCCACGAAGACGGGGAGCGACAGAGAGGATTTTTCTCTGATACTCATTGTGGGGACTTAGTAGAGCTTTTAGAGGTAAAACAAAAATGTAAGAACTGTTCTGTGGATTGAGTTCCTGGAGTTTTAACTCTCAGAGTTGTCTGCCATGAGCCTCTGTCATTTTGCCATACAGCTCACTCAGGTTTTCCGACTCCTGCTTTTCTGTCCTAGTAGGTCATGATTCTCTGTATGCCTGGGGTGTTTTGCTTCTGAGGCAGCAGTTTGCCCTGGCCTCAGTTCTCTGTTGGACCAAGAGGAGTTGTGGACTGCTCAGTTTGTTCAGCTTGTTATTACTGTTTGGACCAAGTGGCAGCTGTTAAACTCTTTACATGCTGGACACTTTTTGTGGTTTTGATTTGTATTTCCTTGATGATTAGTTATGTTGAGCATCTTTTCATGTGCTTCTTCATCATTTATATGTCATCTTTGGAGAAATGTCTTTTCAGGTCCTTTGCACGTTCAAAATCAGGTTATTTTTGTTATTTTAGGAATTCATTAGATATTCTGGATTTGAATTCTTTATCAAATATGTTACTTGGAAACCTTTTTTCCCCATTCTGTGAGTTGCCTTCTCACTCTGTTGATCTTGTCCTTTGATACACAGATGTTTTCAGTCTTCATGAAGTCCAGTTTGTCTATATATTCTTACGTTGTCTGTGCTTTTTATGTCATATCCACAAAAACATTGCAAAATATCATGATGTGAAGCTTTTCCCCCTATGTTTTCTTTGAAGAGTTTTATACTTTTAACTCTTAGATTGAGTTTTTTTTTCATCTATTTTAGGTTAATTTTTATGTATGGTATTTGGTAGTAGTCCATCTCTGGCGGTTTCCAGTTCTGTCAGCACCAATTGTTGAAAAGATTATCTCTTCTCCGTGGAAAGATCTTGGCACCCTTTGACATGAAGTGTTTATCTATATATCCAAGGATTTGTGTCTGGTTTTCTATTCCATTGCAGTTGTATATATTTCTGTCTTATGTGGGTACCACACTGTTGATTACTGTAGCTTTATGCTACGTTTTAAAGTCAGGAAGCATGAATCCTTTAACTGTGTTCTTTTTCAAGACTGTTTTGGCTGTTCAATGTCCCTTGAGTTTCCATATGAATTATAGTGTGAAATCTTTGGGTAGCATTGTTTTAATATTATTAAGTACTTTAAAACACGGAATATGGAGTTATATTTACATTTATATTTTCTTTAATATCTTTCAGCAGTGTTTTTCAGGTTTCATTGTATGTATAAGTCTTATGCTTCCTTGGTTAAGTTCATTTCTAAGCATTTTAATCTTTGATACTATGTTGAAAGAAATTACTTGTCTGTTTTCCTCTTCAGGTTGATTGGTTGTATACAGAAATTCAACTGATTTTTATGTGTTCATTTTGTATTTTGCCACTGTGAATTTTTTGTTGTATTTGTTGATTGTAATTGTATGTATGTATGTGCGCCCACCTACACATGTGTGAGCTTTAGGGTTTTCTCCATTTAAAATATCGTCTTAGAGCAGAAATCCTTTTACTTCTCTCCTTCAGTTTGGATGCTGGTTTTTTTCTCTAATTTGTCTAGCAAGACTTCTAGTAATCTGTTGAGTAAAAGTGCCATAACCTGGCATCCTTGCTTTATTACCTAGAAAAGATGATTTCAGTCTCACCATTGAGTTTAATGTCTGCTATGGGTTTTTCATATATGGATTTTATTATGTTTATGCAGAATCCTTCTACTTCTAACTTGTTGAATGTTTTTGCCATGGAATGTTAAATTTTATCATATGCTTTTCTGCATCAATTGAGATGCTCGTTTTTCCCTTTTTATTCTTTTAAGGTAGATATTACTTGGATTGATGTTCTTATGTTCAACCATCCTTGCATTCCAGGAATAAATTTCACTTGATTATAATATATAATCCTTTCAATATGCTGCTGAATTTGATTTATTAGTATTTTCATATAACTATTCATGATAGGAGTGGTGTGTAGTTTTCCTTTCTTGTAGTGTCTTTATCTGACTTTGCTGTCAGAGTAATGATAACCTCATAGAATTTTTTGGATAAGTTTGAGGAGTATTGATGTTAATTATTTAAATGTTTGGCAGAGTTCCCCCAATGATGCCATCTGGGGATTTTTTGGATTACTGAATCAGTGTCCTTATTAGTTACAGATGTATTTAGAGTTTCTGTTACTAGTTTTGGTAGTTTTTTTGTTTCTAGGACTTTGACCATCTAAGTTTTCTAACTTGTTGGTATGCAGTTTTTTATAGTACTTCTTTGTAATTCTTCTATTTTTATAAAACCAGTAGTTCTCTTTTTCATTTCTCTTTTTGTTAATTTGAAGTTTTGTTGTCAATCTGGTTTGTTGATCTTTTTGAAAAGCAACTTTTAGTATGGTTGATTTTTCTTTGTTGTGTTTTGTTCTCTATTTTGTTTATATCTGCTCTAATTTTTGTCTTTTTCTCCCTTATTCTGTCTTTGGTTTAATTTCTTCTGTCACTTACCCCCTCCCTCCCTTCCTTCTCTCTTTTTGATTAGTCCTTTTTTTTTTTTTTTTTTTTTTTGACAGGCAGAGTAGACCGTGAGAGAGACAGAGAAAAAGGTCTTCCTTTGCCGTTGGTTCACCCTCCAATGGCCACCGTGGCCAGCGCGCTGCGGCTGGCGCACCACGCTGATCCAAAGCCAGGAGCCAGGTGCTTCTCCCTGTCTCCCATGGGGTGCAGGGCCCAAGCACTTGGGCCATCCTCCACTGCACTCCCTGGCCACAGCAGAGAGCTGGCCTGGAAGAGGGGCAACCGGGACAGAATCCGGCGCCCCGACCGGGACTAGAACCCGGTGTGCCGGCGCCGCAAGGTGGAGGATTAGCCTACTGAGCCGCGGCGCCGGCTTGATTAGTTCTTTAAGGCATAAAAGTTATGTTGATAAGTTTAATTTTGATTTGTAATGTACCATTTATGACTATATATTTGTCCTTTAGCATTGTTTTCCTTCGTATCAATTTTTGATATGTTGAGTTTTCATTTCCATTTCCTTCTAAATGCTTTATAATAATTTTCTTTTGTGATTTCTTTGTTGTCCCTTGGTTGTTTAAGGACATTTTGTTTTATTTTCACAAGTTTTTGAATTTTCCAATTACCTTTCTGTTATAGATTTCTAGCCTCCTCCTATTGTCGTCACAGAAGATGCTTTTTATATGGGATCCTTTTTTTAAGCCTACAGAGACTTAATTTTTAGGTGGCATGTTTTCTTTCCTAGACCTTGTCCCATGTGCATTTGCGAAAAACTCCATTTTCTGCTTTTGTTGGCTAAAGGTTCTGTTAGTTCTGGTTGTCTACCATATTGCTTAGGTCATCTATTTCTGTACTTAAGTCTCCTTTTCTTTTATCCATTATTGAGATTGAGATATTAAAATCTTTTTTATTGTGTCCAGCAGTGAGAGCATTCTTAGCTGTTTCAGGAGTCTTTTTAGCAAGTTAGTGTGCTTTTTACTAATTTCAACCCCAAATAATTCCTGAAACATTTAGTACCTACTTTCTTAATACTGTTTTACATTTTCTCTTGAAAACTCTTAGCACTGATTTGGCTGATTCTTGGTCATGAATACATTTATTCCAAGTGATGATATTCTCCTGATTTTTACAAAAACTTTAGTTACCCTTAGTTCTTAGCATTTGTGGACAGGAAGTATTGTCATCAGTTTTTTTGGAATTTGGTTATTTACCCATTTAGTAAGTCTGTGAGAGGTAAAACACCATGACAAGCAAAGGCATTACAGGAATACACTATGCATTCTGTTAATATCACATTAAAAGGTTTTTTAACAACATGATCATTTCCTTTGATGCAATAGTCAGTTAATAAAAGTCAACATCTATTTCTGACTCCTGAGATCTAAGATTACTGATACAAAATCAGCAGAAATCATGTACTTTAGAATAAACTTAAGCATGCAGGTTCTGTATGAGGGAAACGTATTTCACTAATGTATGTCAAGGAAATAGAAGCAGCATATATTGCTTTTGAATATAGTATTGATGCAATATTAGACAGATATACATGTAATGTACATTATTGAATAGTTATTTTTAATAAAGATTCTACTTTTTGAAACTTAAGCTAATTCTAAAATTCTTATAGAAATTGGTATATATGTATCAAAAATAAAACTTCTTGAAAGAAATATAGATTACTTATTTTTAAAAACTTTACTATAGAGACAAATCCTGGAGCCTTAAAGGAAATGAAAGATAAATTTTACTAACATAAATAATTTAATAACCATAATAAAAATAATACAAAGGTTAAAAAATGAACTGTGATGATTATTTACAATTATTTATGCTTAATAAGGAGCTGTATTCTGAAATATATTAATTCTTAAAGAAAATAATCAAATCCCAGTAGAAAAGCAAACTGTAGAAATAAGCAATTTACACAAATACCAAGTAGAAGAAATACCAAGTAGAAGAAATACCAAGTGTGCCATCCACTATTAAAAGAAACAGTGAGGCAACACATTTGTCCTATTAGATAGGTGAATATTTTAAATAATGGTACACAATGTGAGTCATAGAGTGCATTGACAAAAACTCTCCTACCTGATAGGTGGGAGAGAAAAGAGTTCAATCTTTTTTGTAGAGCAATTTGTCATTTTTGTTTTTTCAGATTTAAAAATGGGTATATCCTTGGTCCATTAATTCCACTTCTAGTAATTTATCCAAAATGTATTGACATAGACATAAGATGTACACATAAGGATATTTATCATGACAGTGTTTCTAGTATGAAAAATGAAACAAAAAACAGAATGAAAATATTTCTGTTTTGAGCAGACTCAGAGGATCAGTCAAGCAGATTATGTCACCGGTATGGAGTAGGATACTTTCTTCGGTGCTTTCACAGAATGAATCAGATTGGTTTAGGTTGATACAGAAAGCTCTCAGAAGCATCTTCAGAGTAAAAACAAGAACTAATATAGGCTACAAGAGACTCTTATGTGTGGCTTAAAATAAAAAGGGAGAAGGAATTCATACATGTTGGCATTTGGAAAGATGCACAGGAGTTGACTTTAGTGGTGGTCATTTCCAGGGGTGTGAGGTGGGGGATGGAGAGCGGGCCACCTTTAGTGTGTGTTCCCCTTCGAACAGTTTAAACTGCTTCTCGTGGGCATGTGTGATTTACACAGCAAAGATAAATTTTTTCCTTTTATGTACATTAATTGTATTTTTTCTTGTGTTTTTCCAGATTTCTCTTGCACTTTGTTTTGTTTTGATGTTTGGGAACTCAATGTTATTAACATCTTATTATGCTTCCTCTTTAGTAGTTATTTGGGTAAGTGTTCCTTAAGCATGTGGCTGCTTTGGAAGCTAATGCTATCAATTTCTTTATCATTGGCTTGGGATCTGTGAGAAGTTTCTGTATGAACTGTCTCATGTGTCTTACTGACTGCATCTACATGTGACAGAATGTTCAGTTGCTCACTTCCAAACTGGGGAAACACATGCACAGAAATATTGATACGAGAAAGCATAGCACCTCACTTCAGATCCCAGTCTGTCCTTTCTTTTTCTTTCCTCAGTTTTTCTATCACCTAAGTTTTGGTCGCAGGTTTCATTTCAAAAAGTTTCTATGATTTTTTTAGTTCTATTCTAAATGCAAAAGTCTTCTGAAATTTAGACTTCTAGGGATGGCTATGCCTTTTTTTTCATGGATTTCATTATTAGTGTTTTGCAAACCTAAGTTATTCCTTATATTTAAAGAACATGTGCTGTACTGCAGTTTCTTGAAGACAAAAGAATTTTTTTTGCCCTGTAGAAGCAATGTCTGCTTCTTGAATAATCACTTCAGTTACTCAGATTATTTTTGTCATTTTGCTATCTAGAACCAATAACAAATTTGGAACTTCCTGTTTCTTTGTTTCATTTTACAAATAATATTTATTAAATAACCCATTTCCTAAAATATACCTATCCCTAATTTTAGCCACCAGCTTTTTGGGCTCTGTGACTTGAGCATACTTAGTCACAGAAATGTGGCAATACTATGTTTTAGACAACAGAAGTCATTAACTGAGTTGCTTTGGGATTAATCACTTTAGTTCTTAAAATCAATGAACTCTCTAAATAGGAAATGTGACTGTGTGCTCAATTCTATATTTTACATGCATGCATTGGCAAGTAGTAGTATTACCAATGATAAAGTACATAACTCTTGCTACATGTGCACAGAGAAGCTGTTGAAATGAATACTGAATAGGAATAAAATCCAAGTACATGGGAATCCATGTACCTGGAAAGATAAAACTATATGAAGGAATATTTAATTGATTCATTAAAATTTTATCTGTAGTTTATCCTAAGTTTCAGTAGTTTTAGCTTAAGGAAAGTGTGATGCCTATATAACTGCTTTCTAAATTCAGAAATTGATATGTATCTCTTGGTTCTTTGGTAAATAAGCAGTACAAAAATCAATAATAGGAATTCACAAATGGTAATTCTCTTTTTAACCTTGTGAAGTTACTAACTGACCCGACTTACCTTGGATAAAATAAAACTTGTTTTTTGAAGTTACTTACTACAGAAAGGAGCATGTGGAGATACTGGGTGAAAAATCAACAGTGTGAGGAATTTAAGAGAATATTATATAGATAACCTTTCGGTAGTTGAATTTACAAGTATTAAATGTTATTTTCTCTTTGCAGGGTATGCTGGCAATGAAGCCACATCTTCTGAAAATAAGTGTTTCTGAACTTAGTTTATGGGTAAGAATCAATCTATTTTAATGCATGTGTTTTTCCTTGTCTAAAACTTATCATTGGTTTTATGTTTTACTTTTAAGGAAATGATCTATATAATGCAAGGAATCTAACAGTTTTAAAACATACTAGGGCTCAATTTTGATGTGCCAAATCGCCCTTTTCATGAAGACTGTTAAAATTAATCTGTGGTAGATAATCCAGTTTATTACCCATGTTTTTCCCTGAGTTGCAGTTCATGTGTAAGAAACATTTGTAGAAGGGGAATTTATCTCTTATTCCTGTATAAATCTTATAAAATATTTAAACTTTTATAATAGGCCTTTATTAATATATGTATGTTTTATTTTTTGGTGATAGCCTTGATTTTGGAGAAATGTTATTTTAAATTAGAATGCATTTTCTCTAGGAGAGAGACTTATTTTACATTTCATATGTATATGATTAAAGCATTACTGTTTCTTCCTAGGCTATGGAATTTCAAGTATCATATTTAGTTTTCTTTTTCTTTTGTAGGTTATCCAAGGATGTTTTTGGTTATTTGGAACTATAATTCTCAAGTTTTTGACATCTAAAATCTTTGGTATTGCAGATGATGTAAGTGCATTTTTACTTAAACTTGACAGACTTGAAGTAATTTAGCAGGCTAAGAATGAATTATTTGAATTATTAAAGTACCACTACTTAACCAAATTCTAGGATGAAGTCTGTTCACTTACTATTTTATCTGCGTATAGTAGAAAGCAAGTTGATAATATTCATAGTTACTTTTCTCCAAAATTAATTTCTTGATAAATTATCCTGTTATATTAATCCTTCTATATCACAAAGTTGTTTTTTTTTTTTTTTTTTTTTTTTTTTTGACAGGCAGAGTGGACAGTGAGAGAGAGAGACAGAGAGAAAGGTCTTCCTTTGCCGTTGGTTCACCCTCCAATGGCCGCCGCGGCCAGCGCGATGTGGCCGGCGCACCGCGCTGATCCGATGGCAGGAGCCAGGAGCCAGGTGCTTTTCCTGGTCTCCCATGGGGTGCAGGGCCCAAGCACCTGGGCCATCCTCCACTGCACTCCCGGGCCACAGCAGAGGGCTGGCCTGGAAGAGGGGCAACCGGGACAGAATCCGGCACCCCAACCGGGACTAGAACCCGGTGTGCCGGCGCCGCTAGGCGGAGGATTAGCCTAGTGAGCCGCGGCGCCGGCCTATATCACAAAGTTTTTACAAGTTTAAAACTAGAAAACTAGAGGGATTTCTTTTTTTCTTTTTTCTTTTTTCTTTTTTTTTTTTGACAGGCAGAGTAGACAGTGAGAGAGAGAGACAGAGAGAAAGGTCTTCCTTTGCCGTTGGTTCACCCTCCAATGGCCGCCGCGGCCAGCGCACCACGCTGATCCGATGGCAGGAGCCAGGTGCTTCTCCTGGTCTCCCATGCAGGTGCAGGGCCCAAGGACTTGGGCCATCCTCCACTGCACTCCCTGGCCACAGCAGAGAGTTGGCCTGGAAGAGGGGCAACTGGGACAGAATCCAGTGCCCCGACTGGGACTAGAACCCAGTGTGCCGGCGCCGCAAGGCGGAGAATTAGCCTACTGAGCCGCGGCGCTGGCGAAAACTAGAGGGATTAAAGTCCAAATTTTAATGTTCGTGCATCCATTTTTCCTCTTTTTTAAGAAGATTTATTTATTTGAATGTCAGAGTTACAAATAGGGAGAGACAGAATGAGCTATCTTCCATCTGCTGGTTCACTCCCTAGATGGCCACAAGGCCAGCACTGGGCCAGGCTGAAGCCAGGAGCCAGAGCTTCATCCTGGTCTCTCATGTTGATGCAGGGGTCCAAACACTTGGGCCATCTTCCGCTGCTTTTCTCAGGCCATTGACAGGGAGCTGGGTCAGAAGGGAAGCAGCGGGGACTTGAGCCAGTGCCCCTATGGGATGCTGGCATTGCAGGCAGAGCTTTAACCTGCAGTACCCCAGTGCTGTCCCCATTTTTCTTTTTCTGACTTGAACATCTGCTTTTGTAACAGATGAAAGCACAATCTTCAGAGCCTTAACTAGAGATCTTGTGAAAGTCTTACTATTTTGTTCCCCATATTTTCTGGATAATTCAAAGGTTTATTTATGAGCCTTTATAAACAATTTAATTGAAGTCAGTCTTATTTAGAGAGGTGTTTGGGTAGGAGAGAAAGTGAGAAGAATTCTGCTCTATGTATTCTTCCTACGTGTAATTGCTTTGCTTATTTTATTTTGGTGTTTGAATTAGCACAATTTAAGTCAGGAGGCTATCAGAAATTTAGTTAAAAAAGAGAGCAACACAAGACCCAGTACAGAAGGAGCGAACCACCTTCTTTTCCTGTAGTTTGCCTTCATTGGTGATCTTTCCTCCTCCTCTACTAGGTTATAGCTGTGGTTTTGAAGCTGGATTCTGTGACGTTTGGACTTCTATTAACTCTTCTAGGAGATTATCCACTCCCTTACCCACTCTAGCCCCTCTTTGTACCCAAGACAGCTTAGCTTGAATCTCTTACATATTGTTTATATAGGTTTTTATACGAGTAAGGGGATTTTTGCTTTAAAATTGGTTTAAGAAAAACCTGGGCTATTAAATGAGTTTCTGTAACCTGTGGAAAGATTTTGAAGACTATAAAACTGTAGTTGAAAATTCATTTACTCATTAACTATGTACCTGCATTGTGCCTGCTATGTGAAATACACCTTAGAGACAGAAAACAGAAAGACACGGTCTGTGGGGAGATAGGAACAGTTTATGGCAAAAATACTGGGGTGCAGTGAAGACCAGGATAAAAAGTATGTAAGAGTGCTGTAGACTGACACAGGAGATCCGGGAAGGCACCCGGAGTCGGTGGTGAAGATGGGAACTGATTGGTGATTGAGTAAGCGGGGATGCCAGGGCGAGCAAGGTGAAATGCAGTTTCTGTGTCCTTCAGGAGCTAGGTGAGTGTCTCTTCGTTTATCCCTGCTTTCCTGTCAGTATTCTCCTTGACTAAAGTCTGATGACTACTTTGGAAGTAAAAGTAAGGAAAGAGGCCAGCGCCGCGGCTCACTAGGTTAATCCTCCGCCTTGCGGCGCCGGCACACCGGGTTCTAGTCCCAGTTGGGGCACCGGATTCTGTCCCGGTTGCCCCTCTTCCAGGCCAGCTCTCTGCTGTGGCCAGGGAGTGCAGTGGAGAATGGCCAGGTCCTTGGGCCCTGCACCCCATGGGAGACCAGGATAAGTACCGGCAGCGCACCGGCTGCGGTGGCCATCGGAGGGTGAACCAACGGCAAAGGAAGACCTTTCTCTCTGTCTCTCTCTCTCTCTCACTGTCCACTCTGCCTGTCAAAAAAAAAAAAAAAAAAAAAAAAAAAAAAAAAGTAAGGAAAGAGACATCCCATGCAAACAGTAACCATAAGAGCTGGGGTAGTTATTTCAATGTCAGACAAAACTGACTGTCAGGCAAGACAGACAATACTGCTAGAGACAAGGAGGAGCGCTGCATGATGATAATTTCTCAGGAAGACTTAACAGTTACAAATGTGGCTCTTTCATGCACCTAAAGCAGAGTTTCCAAAATACATGAAGCAAAACTTGAGAAAAGTGAAAAGCAAAATGGATATTTTAGGAATTAGAGATTGTAACATCTCATTCTCAATAGCAGATAGAAAAAATTATTGGGAAGTGCCTCTTCTGTCTCCTGGTTTTGGAGAGAATTTTTGTAGAATTGGTATTATATCTCCCTTAAATGTTTCCATGTCCTCAAGACTCAGTTTCTTTGTGAGTAGCTTTGTTTGTTTGTTTGTTTTAACTATAATTCAGTTTCTTTAGGAAATTAACTCATTTGGAATGAGCTGTGGTAGTTTATGTGTTTAGGGGAAATCTGCCCATTGTCATCAAATAGAGCATGGTTTTTAAAAACTTGCTGTGGTTGGGTGTTTAGCCTAGTGGTAAAGCCCCTGTTTAGGATACCTGTGCCCCACATTGGAGTACTGGAGTTTGATTCTCAGCCCGGGCTCCCAGTTCCAGCTTCCTGCTAATGCAGACTCTAGGGAAGCAGTGGCAATGGCTCAAGCAGTTGTATTCCTGCCACCCACGTGTTAGACCTGAATTCAGTTCCTGGCTCCTAACTTTGCCACCTTGGCCTTTATAGGCATTTGGGAAGTGGGCCAGTGAGTGGGAGCTCTCTCAGTATGTCTCTCCAAATATAATTAATTAACTATAATTATTATTGGACTCAGCGAAAACTCTTTTTATTGAAATGTTCACATGAGTGCAAGTGTAGGGAATGATTTTCTATGTTCCTTATTTTATTTTTCATTTTTTATTTTCTAATTTGAAAGATATTGTATATATTTATCATGTACTTGTGTTGAAGTATACATACATTATGGATGGTTAAATCTAGTTAACAATTGAATTACCACATGTAGCGATCATTTTTGTAGTGAATGTACTCCTTTTACCTTTTTCAAGAGTATGATAATTTATCATTAATGGTAGTAACCTTGGTATACAATCAGTCTCTTGGATTTATCTGTCCTGTAATATAATTATATATCCTTTGGCCAAACTCTCTCTCATCCTCCCCCTCTCCCAAGGCCCTAGTAACTACTATTTTATTCTTTATGTCTCTGAGAACAGTTTTCTGAGGTTTCACAGATGAATGAGATCATGCCTGAGGGAAAATGCTTAATTCTTTGTTTTCACTATCTTATGTTCTGGTAAATGTTTTTAAAACTAAAATTTCCCATAAGTTGTAGTTATTTTTTATCTGTCTTACAAGTTGACTATTGTGTGATTTTTTCTATTTAATCTAAATACTGTTAAATTTTATGTTTCTAACTGAAAGGATTTTGAAGCCATTCCTAGTTATTCTGTAGTCTTACTGCAAGTATCAATTTTTGAAATTTGTTGACATGCTATGTTAACATTTTAAAAAAATATTTTACTGTGTTTAAGAAAAATGTGTATTCTCTCTTTAGGCAGATTATATCCCCTGGTTGTAAGCTTATTAATTATATTATTCAAGTTTTATGTTAATTTGTGTTTTCTTTTTGTGTTCTAGAGAACAATATTTAACATTTCCAGTGAACACTGTCAGCTTACCTATTTCTTTTTTCAATTTCATTGGCAGTTCTTTTATATACTTTGTATTGTTATCTGCAAATATGTTTGATATATATTCTTGCTTTCTTGTTTATCAGCATGTAGCAGTATTCTTTTTCCATATATTTTTTGCTTGAATTTCAATTTTGAGACAGTTGCTCACCTGGGTTTCTTTGATTCATATTTATCTGGTTTGTCTTGATCTGTTCTATTTTGAACTTTCCTGCATATTTCTATTTTAATTGTGTCTGTTGACAACGTGATACTGGGTTTTCCTCCCTTAAATCCACTTTGAGATCCTGTTGTTTAATTAATGAATTTAGGCTCTTTACATTTGTGGCGATTATTATACTAGGCTTTTATTCTTCCTTTTTATTTGCGGTCTGTTTTCCTGTGCTACTTTAAGATGCTCCGTATTTCTCCTTTTGATTTCACAAAGTTGTCAGCATGCGTTTTTTCACCCAAGAGGACAAAGCATTTTGGAATGCCTCATCACATTCCCACTGTTTGTTGGTTCCTCCTCTCACCCTGACGCTTGTACTTCATGTGGATGTCATATAGAATTTTAGTTATGGTCTTAGGTATAATTTCCTGTCTTTCTTTGGTCTTTTTAAGATAGTAACGAACATGACAGTTGCAAAATGTTTTAAGTCTTTAGTCCCTTGTTTCCTCTTTTATAAAGTAAAAAAATATCTACCTTCATCGTGGTGCTTTTTGTGGGAAGGAAATCTGGTGATATAAATGAGGGCACTTGCTAACATGAAGAATTACCATGAATTGGTTATAAGTCAGAGGGTGCCTTGTATGCCAAGGCCTGCCCACTTCCACTTTATTGAAGTCATTTTTTCAGTCCCCTTTCCCTAATTCAGAATTAATATTCCCTTCTCTTTACCCGTTGACTCCTTGTCCCTGTGGGACAGAAGTGTGTTCCCAAGCCCATATCTCCTGGTAGGCTTCTGTGGGTAGATGCTGGGTAGCCTGTTTTACCAAGGTTAGCACTGTGAGCCGGGTAAAGCTCAGGGTGGAAGCCTTTGGTATGTGGATGAGAAAGGATGCTGGAGTGTTGGAGCTATCAGAATCACTTGAGAGCAAAAGGAGGAGGAATTGTGAGGTTGGAAGGTACAGCACTTTGTTTAACAAAAGCAAGTCCAATATGGGAACAGTGGATTTTATGTTATAAAAACTATTTTTAGGCTGACGCCGTGACTCAATAGGCTAATCCTCCACCTTGCGGTGCTGGCACACCGGGTTCTAGCGCTGGTCGGGGTGCCAGATTCTGTCCCGGTTGCCCCTCTTCCAGGCCAGCTCTCTGCCGTGGCCCGGGAAGGCAGTGGAGGATGGCCCAAGTGCTTGGGCCCTGCACCCGCATGGGAGACCAGGAGAGGCACCTGGCTCCTGGCTTCAGATCAGCGTGGTGCGCCGGCCGCAGCGCGCCGGCCGCGGCGGCCATTGGAGGGTAAACCAACAGCAAAAGGAAGACCTTTCTCTCTGTCTCTCTCTCTCTCTCACTGTCCACTCTGCCTGTCAAAAAAAAACAAAAAACAAAAAACAAAAACAAACTATTTTTAGATAGTATTTAAATTAAAAAGTATTATTGTTGTATTCGACTCAATGTAATGGTTCCTCTCTATTTCTTGCTAGGCTCACATTGGCAACTTACTAACATCAAAATTCTTCAGTTATAAGGATTTTGATACTTTATTGTACACCTGTGCAGCAGAGTTTGACTTTATGGAAAAGGAGGTAAGCTGTGATTTCTCGTACTCTTTCTGTGGGTTTTGGTCCATTCATTTTTTGTAAAAGGTGCTCCTGCTATTTCAGACACTGTGTGCTCTTATCGCAGTTTGAAGGAAAAGGAAAATCTGGCAGCTTAGAGAAGATGCTCCTGTTTACCTTAGTGCAGCTTCTTGAAGTATGTGGCCGTTTCTCGTTTTGGTAATTTGGAAACAGGCGTTCAGGCTTGCAGTAGTTTTTTGGATGAGTAAACACAGAGGCATTTCAAGTTGCCTCTTTTCAGAGAGCGCATTAATACAGTCAAGCTTTCAGGTTCTTATATTTCCGCTCATTTTGTGGTGGTTTGAATGATCACATTGCTTTGAAATATCTTTGAGTATGAGTTTTTCATTCCAACGTTGTTTTTCCTGAAACTGTCCTCTGAAGACTGGGAGGCAGAAGCCTGCACTATTACCTAATGGTCTCGAACAAGTGACTCTGATTCTTTGTGTTACAGTTTACTAGTTTCTGGCAGTATGCTATGAATGGATATTGTGCAGACAAAAATGTGGTAATACATAGGAAAATACTTCAGTGTTTTAAATAAAATATGATGTCACAATAGTTTTTGAGCTGGTTTGTTTCAAAAACTTGTATACGTGTGGTTTTTTTTTTATGCCTCTCATGTGACACTGATTTATTGTATTTTATCATCAGTGACATATTTTCCTTCAAAGCTATTGGTATATGTGTATTAAACTGGCTAACGATACTTTCATGACAAATTCGTGTCCCCCATGATCCCACTGTATTGGTCAGTGTCCTGAGCCCTGGGCCAGTGGACCTTAGTGCACCACATGCAAAGTCTTATCATCCAGCCATTCTGAGTAGAGTGTGTCCTGTAGCTACGATGTTTACCCCAGGGGCCCGTGAGTCTTCATTTATTGTGTTCTGGCAAGTGATCTTGACAAAACATGGCTAATAAAAAGGTGTGTGATAGTGTTGACCCTGCTGAAGGAAACAAAGGAAAGGTTTCTTCCAAGACAGGAGATCAAGATTATTCAAGGCAGCAGTAAAGAAAATAGAGGGTAAAATCAGTAGATAATTAAGACATATCGGAAGCCCTGTAACATTACTGAGGACACATACATGCCACTATTAACATGAGAATATTACTCCTCATTTACGTGATGAAAGAAGTTGCTTATCAAAGCAGACAGTGGTTTCAGCTGATTTAAAATAAACAAAGCTGTTTCTCCCTCACCTTCAGAGGCCCTTAGTTCATAGCAACTCTGCTGTAGAGAGGGCAGTGCCAGTTCAGGAAGTGCATCCCTGACATGAATATCCATCCAGTGGGGAAAAGGGAAAAATTCACGTGCTATCCCTTAACATGCTGTCATCCTGAGAATGTAAGATGCCTCTGATGTATGATGGAGGGAACAAAATGGTACGACTTACATATCTATAAATAACACACATAAAGTAAAAAAGAACACAGTCTTAGCAGTGTTTTTGTTTAAAGATGAGGAGGAGGCATGTGTGATTGCAGTGTGTGGGTCTTCGTTATTAAAAACATTTCTGTGCTGTTTTCTTTTCCCCCATACCACTAGATCTTGATTTATTCACTTTATTTTTCCAGAAAAATGAGAAGGGATGGGAGGAGTCAGTATTTGTGTTACAAAGCGATTAGAAAATGGGAAAGGAAGTACCCAGTACAGCAAAATCAACCTTCAAATAAACACCCCCCAGTGATGGGGTTCAACAAAGCCCAAGGGGACTTAAGTCTCCTGCTGTTCAGGAACGAGGGGCAGGGATCCTTGAAAGAACAGGAACAAGCTTTCTTACCTTTCCTCCCTCCCTCCCCATCAATTCAAGATTTCACACAAAGCTTTGGTTTCTAGCAGTGAACATGGAGTTACATTCATCCGTCTCCTATCAAACAGTCTTGGCCATTTTGACATAAGTTTCTTGCATTTGTGTGAAAGTTCCTGAGTGACTTGGCTATACATTCAAAGCCTCCTTCTTGGTCTCCAAACCCCACTTTCTACACAGAAGGTCCCCAGTAGCTTCTCTTCTTTCAGATACAAATTAAGTATGTTTGACCCATCCAAATACATCAGTGTCTTAACTTTTGGTGTGAGTCATACCAAGAAATGGTCTTGACTCCAGAGGTTGGGAACAAGGGGTAGAAGTTTCCTATTTTCTTTAGGATTTTTGCATGAATCCTTTAGAGTTGTGGAGACACCCAAGAATTAAATGTTTATGTGTGGGTGTATGTATTTCCTTTTGTGGATGGGGGAATGGAGAAGAGGGTAGGGAGGAGTTTTAAGAATAGAAGATTCAAAATAGGATAGGAGAAAGGGAACACAAAAGAAAAGATGATTTTAGATCCCCACTCCAAGAAGAGGGTCCCCCCAAATTTATGTTTCCAATCCTTTTGCCTGCCTGGAACCTTCTGTTGAAGATGCTTCAGCTGTTTTCTCTCAATACAAAAAGAAGTTTGTTAATAATCATAAAATCCCAAATGAACCCAATAATAATAAAATCCCAAATGTGGAGAAAGACCAACACATTATATTTACACAGACCCGGCCACCTAGCAGTCACCAACTCAGAGACTCAGTGAAGCCCTACAAAGCCCAGACAAGTACAGTAACTGAAAGGGGGCAGCATCTGGGGAAGACAGGAACCCAGGACCAGTCTCTCACTACCCAGTGTGCTCTACTGCATTTGTCCCATTCCAACACAGTGAGGGAGGCTTGCAGTGATCTCTCGGCATGTAAACAGAACCCCTTTTTCTCCGCTGGTCACCACGACACTAGTGCTCACTACTGTCCCAAGGCAGGACCCTGGCTCCTGGCACCACGAGGCCCTAGCTTGTCAGTCTCCCTGGAAGCCAAGAATTTGGAAAGGTTCAAGATTTTTAGTCCTTGCTTCACGTTTCTGTCCCTGGACGGCACAGAACGGGCACAGGGGTTTTGGTCTTCAAACTTAGCCTTACCAGCTCACATTTGTTCACACGTGTGTGTGCACACACACCCTGTTGTGAGTAATGGGTTCGTCCTTACCTGGTGAAGGATAGATGTGTTATGTGAAGCAGAAACCCATGTGCTCGAATCAGGCAACCCTGACCGTGGCTTCCTCTCTGGGCCTTTCCCCCGCTCAGCCTCTGTGAACTTGCCTGCACCACCTTTTCCTGTTCAGACTAATTTTGAGTCTTCCAGTGAGAGGAGGTCAAGTCATGGGGCAACCCAATTAAAACCTCATCTCCCATGAAACATGTTCCAGATAGAGGGGGTTTCAAGAGGATTCTGTGGCAAGAAAAACCAGCTCTAATTGGCAGAATGGGGTAGTTCAATAGGCTGAGCACTCCAGACAATTGCTCTCCACGGTGACAGAAACAGCAAAAACTCTTCCTGCTGTGCAGGCCTCGAGCTGCTGCCAACGTATCCCTGAGATTGCTTGCATACCTGAGAACGCATACAGGAATGAGGACCTTAGATTAAAATACACAAAAATATAAAACTAGAATATTTATATTAAGAAAAACAAGTTAAAATGCACAAGATACGTCATTCACACACAGTGCAGTTGGCATCCTGGAGAAAGTGGGCCCCAAGGTGCAGTCATGCAAGGGAGCAAATAGCTAAGATCACATTGGCCCAGAACGGGGTCTGTGGCTGTGTCCCCAGCCCCCTTTTTTGCCTGTTGTTGTCCCAACCCATTGCTATGGACAGTTTCCAGCACCCTGTCCCAGGATTGGGTTATGAAGAAACAAGAGAGATTCTCCCCCAGAGTGCAGTGGCTTGCAGGTTGGGCCCAGTAATCTGGTCCCACAGCCAGTCTTTTCACCCTGGCCAGGGAAGTAGTATTCCATATCCTTCCTTGAAAGGAAAACACTTCCCCATCCAGGCTTCTTTCTAAAGCTGGAGATTCTGAATGGGAGGCCTCGGATGAAGCATGTGCGTTACAGGGTGAAGACCTGCCCAAGTCCTCGCTTGTATCTGGATAGAGTTTGGTTGTAATACCTTTGCCTCACTCCTTCCTCCCAGCATGAACAGGGGAAGGGTGATGCTGGGAACCCCAGCCCGAGATACATGGTAGAGCCAGCTGTCTCCAACCCACCATAGCCCCACTTTCTCTACTCTGCAGTTAGTATGTACCCCTTGAAATTTACTGATAGTGAAAGAACACCCCATGGCCACTGTGGCTCAATTCTGGGCCTCAGGGAGCAGGGCAGGGCTGTGGCCCTCTTCACCCTCTCAGTGGTAGGCTGCCTTTCCCTGGGAGCTGGGGGCCTGCTGGGCCTTCGGGGGCCCCGAGGCCACCAAATGGTTGATGTGCTGGCAGAAGTGGCCCTTCTTGGGCACACACAGCTTGCACTCCTTGGCACAGTGGTCTAGGCCTCCACAGGTTTAGCACTTGTCCCCTGCAAGTCTGCGTTTCTGCACGTTCTTCTCTCTTGGCCACCTTGCACACCCAGGACAGAACATCCCACCAGACCCAGTGATGCAGAAAGATTCCTCTGCTTTACCCTCCTTGGGGACCTGGAAGCCCTCCATGTGCCCTTTACTGTGGTGCACAAAGACCTTTACTGGGGGGTCGAGTGGGACCCTGGCCTGGGCGGTTGTGGACAGGAAGCCGAACCCCATGTGCACGTTGAACTGCTTACAGGTGCTGGCTCCGTGCAGCATCTGAGGCTCGTCCTCCTTGGGCCGCTTCGCCGCTGGTTGGCCACCCATGATCGTCGGCCAAGCCGGCGGCTCTGGGCCATTAGTCAGGTGGCTGCTGACCCCAGAGAAGTCCCGAGTCAGAGGGGTGGTTTGGAGTAGAGGCAGCTGCGTCTTCGACCTGCACCTCTGTGACGTTTTACCTGTTACTAACAAATACAAAAAATGTGTTGTGTTCGCATCATAAACACTGGTCATTATTTTGTATGAATTTGTGTGGGTGACAGTGAATGTGTGCATGCATGCACGTGTGTGTCGTGGGTAAGATTTTTATCCTCCACTAGCACATATATTCAAGACAACCTTAAGGGAGCTCTATGGGGTGGGTGTTTGGTATAGCAGTCAAGATGCTGTTTGGCACACCCACATCACGTATCGGAGTGCCTGAGTTTCTCTCCCACACCCTGGAAGGCAGCAAGTGATGACTCAAGTGCTTGGATCCCTGCAACTCATGTGGGAGAACTGGATTGAGTTCCAGGCTCCTGGCTTTAGCCTGATCTACCCCTAGCTGTCACAGACATTTGGAGAGTGAACCAGCAGATGCATGACCCATGGCTTTCTCTCTCTCATAAGCAAAAAATAAATACTTTTTTTTTTAAAAAAGAGCCCTGCTTAACTTAGTTGAATATTAAGTCTGACGTTCCAGTTGGATGAGGAGCATGCAAACAGTGAAGAGCAATCTCTCTAGTCGCATTTCATTCTAGCGAGTGTTTGGGAACTGTACTTTCAGTGTTTTCAATTCAATGTTTTAGGGAAATTCATTTCTATGGAAATGCACCTTCATTTTCATGATGGGAGTCAGTGGGTAGATCGGAATCTTGATGAGTGAATGTTCCTGCTTCTCTACTTACAGTTTCAGAAAATCATCTGTTTATTATTTGAAATGAAATTTTGTTTGGTTAAAATAATATTTGCCTCTAACAAAACCTCTCTGAATTTCAGACTCCGCTGAGGTATACAAAGACATTGTTGCTTCCAGTTGTTCTTGTAGTGTTTATTGCAATTGTTAGAAAGGTACGTTTATCATTTGAGAGCTCTTTCTTATAAAAGCAGCATTTTCTTGTTTTTACATCATAGCTACATGTACTTGGCTGCATGTTCATGTGATACAGTGCTTTGTATGGGTTTGTTGAAATACATATTTTCTTATTGATAGCCTTTCATGGATATTCACAGTTCTTCAAAATATTCTGACATCTACTGGCATAAAATAAACATAGAAAAAGGATGGTTCACGTTTTGATATTTTGGAATATTTGGTATTTTGCAAGACAGGTTAGCACATCATGCCCATTACAAAGCAAAGATGCTCTGCATCGGCCCCTTCAGTGATGTTCCACTTGGTGTTCTCACAACACTTGTCACCTCTAGGCAATCCCTGCTATGTGCTAAGTGCTGCTTTGTACTTCTTTATACTTTCAGTGGGTTTGCATCTAGTAGGAACTCAAGAAATATATATTAGGCATTAGCCCTCCAGAATATATTCAGAAGGCAACAAGCTGCTGGTAAGAAATGATAAAAACAAATCAGATTAAAGAAGCTGAGTGGTTTGGCTTAAAAAGAAGAAATTCAAATAGGAGGATAATTACTTCCAAATATTTAAAAGCATACTATTTGAAAATAAGATTATACTCATGTTAGCTCTTTAGAATGATGACCAATTCTAGGAGACTGGACTTTGACCATCAGTGATCTGGGCTGATTCAGAAGGTGTTACAGATTAAAACAGCAGCAAGGTGGTTTTTCCAAGGCTGGATTAAAACCTGTCATTGATGTCATCAAAAACATCCGTGTTGGGAGTTGGATTTCAGATTCAGTGACCTCAGAGTTAGTGCTAAATGTGAAAGCACAGTGAAGCGTGTTTTGAATGTACGTTGTTGTAGTTATCAGTTTCTGAGCCAGGTCTCCAATTTTGTATGTATATAAATGAGCAGAGGCATTGCCAATAACGTAGGCAGAGTGGAAGCAGCACTGAATGTGAACTTGAAGCCTGAAGATCAGATTTCAAGTCCCAGCAGTGCTTCTTAATAGTTGACTACCTTCAGGGAGATCATGTAATCCACCTGAGCCCATTGTTCATTTTCAAAATGAGGAAGCTATACTCTACCTAACAGGATTGTTGAATATTAGATATGGTCAAATATTGTGCAAATATAAGACTATGTTGTAGTTATTATTTTCTGAGTTATCACTTCTCAAATTTTTAATTAAAATTTTGAAAGTTTGGAAGATATTTTAGTTAAAATTTTGTTTTTCCCCAACAGCTTTTCTAAAATGTTTAAAAATCTATTTGCAGATTATTAGTGATATGTGGTGTGTCTTAACTAAACAACAGACACATATAAGGTAAATATGCTACAATTTTGTTATCTCCTCTATTCATTTATTAAATATTTGCTGTGTTGGTTGAATACTTGCATGTTTCACATTTCAGTGTTTGGCAGTTGATGCTTCCTGTTGTTGTCTTTCCCCCTCTTGACTTTCTCCTTATTCCCTCATTAGCACAATCTGACAGTTGCCCTGCACGTAAGTCGTATTTGATGGATGCAGCATTGTGATTCCATTCAGAAGAGAAAGTAAATTGTTATGTTGAGTGGTTTTAGGTTTCATGGTCTGCCTTTTGAGAAATGAGTAGGAAAATATAAAACTGGATTCAGATGTTGCTTTTTACACAAAATAGATTCCAGATGGAGTAATGATTTAAATATAACAAAAATTCAAGCCCCCAAATTAGCCAAGGGAACATAAAGCCTATCTACTGGGAAGACAGGTTGATGAAGTTGAGTAGAGAAATACTTTGATGTAGAAAAAGTAGAATGAGCATTGTTCAAAGAGAAAGATCAAATTGGGGAAAATTTTGCAATGCATGACTCAGGACTAATGACTATCATAGATAATGCACTTCTACAGATTAATAAGAAAAATGCTAAAAACCCATGTGGAAGATGAGTGAACACAAACAAGCAATTGCGAGAAAACTCAATTCACATCTTTCCTTTCCTACTACATCTATGTCCCATGGATCTGCTTTCTGTTCTTTGACAACAGCAAGTTGTTTCCTGTTTGTGCAGCTTTGCAGGAGTTATGCTCTGTGCCCATAACTGTGCCCTGCCCCTTCCGCCCCCTTCCCGCCCCAGCCTGACTCTGCATGGCTAACTCTGTTAGTTCTCGCTCGAGTGTCACCTTCTTCAGGTAGGCTTTCCTAACCATCATTTCTGATTAAATTTCTCTTCCCTTTGCTTGCTATTTTCAGTACATCACAGCCTCTGTCTTTCTCTCTTGCCATTTATCATCGTTTGTTCTTAAATACTGATGTTTTACTTGTATCGCCTGAAGGGACGGATAATTTCTGTTTGGTTCAACTGTTTCTATATGGTGCTTGGGACATGTAAAGAATACTAGTTGAACAATGAATGATTTACACACAGTAAGTGGACACATGAAAAAGTGACCAGTCCTATGGGAAAGACAGATTAAAATGAAAACCATTTATTAATTAGATCTGTAAAAATTAATAATACCCAATGCATGCCAGGGTGGTAGGAAGTAGGTAGGAGAGTGGTTTGATCATATAAATACATAGCAAAAAGTACAGTGAGCTTACCCTTTAGCAGTTCCTGCAAGGCAACTGTATCCTCTAGAAATGTACACAGAAATGATAAAAAAAAAAAAAACATGGACATTGTGGCATTGTGTGTAATATGAACAATGGAAACAACCAAAAATATCTATGAAAAGATTGCTTTAATTAAGGTCAGGTCATGGAGCGCAATGTTGAGGCATCTTTATGCAAATAGTTTCATTCGTCATTGAGTAAAAGTTAGCCAAATTGTATAGCATGATTTTTAATTATTTGATAGGAAGAGTTATAGACAGTGAGAGACAGAGAGAAAGGTCTTCCTTCGTTCACTCCCCAGATGACCGCTACAGCCGGCGCTGTGCCCATTCGAAGCCAGGAGCCAGGTGCTTCTTCCGGGTCTCCCATGTGGGTGCAGGGGCCCAAGCACCTGGGCCATCCTCCACTGCCCTCCCAGGCCACAGCAGAGAGCTGGACTGGAAGAGGGGCAGCCAGGACTAGAACCCGGCGCCCATATGGGATGCTGGTGCTGCAGGCGGAGGGTTAACTAAGTGAGCCATGGGGCCAGCCCCAAAATGGAAATTTTACATGTTTATTTGTGCATAAGAATAATCTATGAGAATCAAACTTTTACCTACTGAAAATATGAGATAGGATAATGGATAAAAAGAAATTTTATTTCTATGTTTATTTTGAGGAAGAAGGAATTGTCCATATTCCCTCACCTCCAAATCTCTAGGAACACAATGATAAATTATTACTCACTCCTGAATGAATTCTTCTCATTTAGAGACATTTTTCTGTAACTGTACTCTTACTTATTATACACATAGCATTTGAATTGAGGACTGAGGGAAAAGGAAAGTTTCTGGTATGCAATATTATCGTTTCTCTTTGCTGGAGATAATTATTTCTGAAGAACTTCGGAAACAGCAACAAGGTTATAGCTATAGTATACAGTTTGAGAAGAGGAATGGAACTCCTCTCAGAAGCAAAACTCTCCTTTCAAGAATAACTCAACTATAGGAATAGTTTTAGAAAACCATCGAGCTTGGGGTATTCAATTCAAGTAGGATCAGAACTCTTTTCTGGAAGTGGAATAGCTTGCTGACTTTTCATTTCATGTAAGTTCCAAAGTCACATTTCAGTATACAAAGACGAGAGGTAGAAGATTCATTTTCATCATCAATATGTGACTACTAGTATCCCCTTTGTTCAAGAATCTAGGGGATGAAGTGAAACAGAAGCAGCATGACATAGTAGGACATACATTGACTCTGAAATCAGTCCACATATGGTTCTGGCTACCACTTAATAGTTCTGTCCGTTCTTTAGGGAAAAAAAAAAAAACTGAGCTGTATGTGCCAGTCATTGCTCTAGGTCTTGGGGCCATATCAGTGCTTAAAACAGAGCGGACGTATGTTGTTGTGGGCAAACCTAGGCCAAATTCCTATTCCAGACCTTTGGCCTCTTAGAGAAGCATTCTAAATACAGGCACAAACACGATGTGCAATGAGATGAAGTTTATTTACAAAGTGAGTAAAACACACATGCATAGGTGGGCATTGTCCAGGGAGAATGGATCGTGAAAGGAAAAGAGAAATCTCCATAGCGTACTCACTCTGGGTCCACATGAAGAGAGAGAGAGAGAGAGAGAGAGAGAGATGAGCATGAGCTTCCCTTTATCTCGCTTCTGATGATCTTAGAAAGGGAAGTGTTTCCATGGTATTGCCCCCAGGTTCTCAGTTAGGGGAAGTACTTCCTGGGGAAGGGGTCATCCGATTGATAGGTGGGTGGATAAGATTACATGGACCGGGGGAGCTGTGGCTTCCAGCTCATGACCCTATCCTAGCTGCCTTATCCCATATCGTTGTCAGCTCACGCATCTCTGTCTCTCACCTAGCCTCTTTGAACTCCAGATTTACTGTGTAACCACTCCTCTCTCAACCCTCGGGGTTGAGAATTTCTGTTTTTATGAATGCAGCACGGAAGGTCTGACTGTTGCCCTGCTGGCGTGCTTGCACACGTACCTCGGCTGCAGTCCTGGTGGGTCAGCTCAAAAGTCCCGTCCTTGTTCTTGACTGTGTTCTTTATCTCACGCTGCACATCTGTCCATCTGCAGATGCTGTCATTGTCAGCTTCAGAACTCTATCCAGACTTTGACTTCCATCCTGTCCGGTCTGTGTTGCCATCACCTCCCCTCAGCTACTGCTTCCTGTCTTCCTATCTGACTCCCTGCTTCTGCCCTTGCTGCCCCCGGGCTGTTCTCCCACGGCACACGGCAGCAAAATGGGCCTTTCAGACAGAAGGCAGGTCCTGCTAGTGCTCTCTTCAAGGAGTTTTCCAGATGACTTGGAGTAAAACCAAAGTCCTCACCGTGGTCTCCAGGCCCCTGCCTCTTCTGGTCCCCTCTGATCTCCCGTGTCATACCCCTTCACCTGCTCTAATCGCGTTGTCCTTGTGGTTAGCCCATTAGGGTGTCCTTAGCGTGGGGCCTTTGCAACAATCCCCTTCCTGCTGAAATGCGCTTTCCTTGCAGGGTCCCTGGGGCTGGTGCTCCCAGCTCCCCCAGATGTCGCTCAGTTGGCAATCAGGCTGATCGTGCCTCCCCGTATCTGTCCCCCATTTCCTGTTCTCCACAGCACTTGTCACCATGGGACATAATGGGTGTTTGCTTTCCATCTGTCCCCTTTGACTTACAAGTAACCTCTGAGGGTAAAGGGCTTTCCATCTTGTCACTGCTCTGTCTCTAGAGCCCTCAGTCCTCAATGAAATTGAGAGGTTGGGGCTTGACTCCTGAAGTGATCCTTTTTATAGGGAAAGACAGATGTCCATTAAGTAAACCACAAGTGAGAACTTTGTTTTCTGTATGAGAATAAACCAAGGCAGTGGGGTAGGAGTGATCAAGGGGAGACCTCTCAGATGCTGGAAGGAACACATTAGTCTAGTTTTACTGGAGCTCTGTGATGGCCTGGGATGAGGTGACTGTCAGTGGCTGGTTCAGGATGACTGTATCAGGATTAACTGTGAAGGGAACCTACTTTGGGGTTTTAAGTGAGAGAGTGGAAAGGTTGCTCCCACTGCTGGGATGAGAATCCATGGTAGGGATGTGGTCTGGCCTCTGAGCAGGGATCCTTTCTGAGGAAATTAGACCTGTTCAGCAATGCTAACGGTGGAGTTCTGTGGCTATTTGTGTATTCCACGGCTGGTGCTGAGAAGATTCAAGTGGTGGCCCCAACTAGATTGTCTCCATTGTGTCTTCATTGTGTGTGGGAGCTGAAGGACCACTGGGGATGGAAGCAGGTGTATGGCACTGTGAAAGCATCAGAGCTCTGTTGCACTCTCTGCTTCACTGGGACATCACCGGAGATGGATCTCCTCCACCGTGGGGTGCCTCTGTTGGCCTGATAAATACCCATTTCGTCAAATGTTCAGAGTCTAATACAGCATTGTTATGTTTAAAATAAACTGTCATAAAGGATTCTAGCACTTGTTTTGGTATATAACTTCTAGTTATCTTGACTTGCATATATATGTCCTGGGGGAATATTATAGAAGTTGTGAAACTCAAATTTGTAAGCTAAAATGCAAATAAGTGAAGGAAGTAGTTCTAATAAAAATTCACTATATATATTTCTTTTTCCATTTCAGAAAACACCACTTTGATCATGGAGAGGTAAGGACCTAACATTACTAAAATTCTACTTATGTTTGTATATATTTGTACTGTCCTTTCTAGTTCCCGTTTCTCAGTCTATTGGCATGTATCATCTTCAGATCAGCCCAGTGTGTGTTTCTATGAGAATGTTAAATTAAGATTCACAGACCGTTCATTTGTTGAAACAATTAAGTAGGAAGCTCATCGGGGCTGCTCTGATAATCCTTGCAGTAATCACAGTTGATTCCCGTAGCCCCTTTAAACGCACGTGGAGACGACTTTCCTTGCTGCCTGCTGGCCCCAAGGCTTCAGATGTGGCTGCTGCCTGTTCCTGTCTCTGGGAACTGCAGCCTGATTTCCCTGGTAGCTCCCAGGTGGAGCTCTAGGACCTAGAGGCAGCATTGCTTCTCTTACCATGTTCCTGCCTGCCTCTGCTGGTAGCACCAACGTGGATTCAGAAATGTGGGCTTAATTAACTGCATGTTTCACTCCAAGTGGAATTACAGAAACACTCGCCTTTGGGGCTTGATAATTTTAGCCTTTTACTAGAATGGGGCAGTGAATTTTAAGAATTGTTTTAGAAATTTCAGAAATCAGAGTAGTCTTCATTTTTGTTACTAAGAAAAGTACTTTTTCCTGTATATCCACCTGTTTAACTGGATATTCTTAAACCTCACAAATAATAGGAGTAAAAAAAGGTTTTCTTCTTTCTTTCAGCTGGTTTATCATGCATTGCAACTGTTAGCATATACAGTGCTTGGCATTTTAATTATGAGACTGAAGCTCTTCTTGACCCCACACATGTGTGTCATGGCTTCCTTGCTGTGTTCAAGACAGGTAACTTGGGGCTGATGTAGGAGCTGTAGCTGCCAGGGTAACTTACCCCAGCCTTAGTTGTGTGGCCTGGAAACAATACTGAGTTAGCCTGAGTTCTTCCGGTCATTGTAGTTAAAGTTCTTCCTGGTTCTGTTCTCATCTTTCCTCCAAGGTAAGGGCCAAAGCTAAGCATGGCATATAGCAAACCCTAAATCAGCGCAGGCTAAGTTCCTGAGTTGTGACTACAGGTGCTGATAGAAAGTGAAGCTTAATTGTGGAAATAATTTTTTGGTGTTTCGATATACATATCACAAGGAATTCTGAGAATTGAGTTCAAGTCATAAGTACTTTTTTTCAATTTTATTTAAGTTATAAGTTTCATGTTTCTCATATATACAGATTTAGGAACTTAGTGATATTTCCCTCCCTCCCACCCTTGTCCAACGCTTCCGCCTCCTCCCTCTCCCATTCCCACTTTAGATTTTTACAGAGATCTACTTTTAACTTATTTAATGATCCTAAGGTTAACCCTTCAGTAAATAAAGGTTCAACAAATAGTATGAAGGAAAAAAAAAACACCATTCTTCAACAGAAGAGACAAGGGTTGTAAGCAATCATGAAATCTCAAAATGTCCATCAACTGAAGACAGGATAAAGAAATTATGGTATATATACACTATGGAGTAGAGTACTCAGCTATAAAAAAAAAAGAAATCCTGTCATTTGCCACAAAATGGATGCAATTGGAAACCATTATACTTAGTGAAATACGCCAGTCCCAAAAAGACAGATAACATATGTTTTTCCCTGATCGGGGTAACTAGTCGAGGGTCTAAAATGGAATATATTGGAGTGAAATGAAATGGATATTTTGTCATAAGTACTTTTATGATACTTTGTTATCAAACTTTAACAGTTTTTTTTTCCATTTGAGTGTACATTTTGTGTACACATCCCCGATTTTCACTTTGTAAAATTTAGTTCCAGCCAAGCTTGATGATTTGTGTTTCTTGGCAACTGCCGCCTGGCTCTGTGTTCTCCACAGTGTCACCTTCTCGTGCTTCTGCCAGCCAGGGGGCGGCGGCAGCTCCTTGTAGAAATGCAGAGCATGGTTACCAAGCACCTGCTCTGCACCCTGGGCGTGGCAGTGGGGTAGGTGGAAGATGAAAAGGCCCTCCAGAGCTTGGGATCTAGCTATAAAGATGTAGAGAAATGATATTAAGGAGACGGTAGGGACCAAGTATTGCTACTGAGAGAGGACTGTTGGGAAAAAACAGCCAACTTTACAATGTGGGTATTACATTAGGCATGACTGTCCACTGTCCCTGGTGCTTCCAGTCGGGGGCTGGAAAGGAGGCTGATTGGGAACCTTTCTGAAATCCCATCAGGGTGGCAAACGTCACTTAGGCTGGCTTTGATGGGTAGGAACTCTGCTGTCTTCTCTGCCCAGAGACTCAAACTCAGGAGGACCCGACATTGAGTTTAATGCCTGCTCTTGCTGTTTTGAACTTCTTAATGATTTTGAACAAGGGGCCCCACATTTTCAGTTTTCACTGAGCCTCATAAATAGTTTAGATGGTCCTGGCTTTATGTGGATCTGAGAGTAGAGGGAGCAGGTTGAGAGATAGATCTTCTTAAGTCATGTCCTTAAGTCATGTCCTTTTTGATCCCAAGAATCAATTTGTCTGGACTTTTTTAGGATAATTCTTTCTCTAAGACTCTAGCAGGGGCCATGTTCTTTTCTGGGAAGGACTTTTGTTTATTGGGTACACGCTGCTTTGTACCAGCAGTTACCAATGTATTCTTAATTTGGTTTCAGCTGTTTGGATGGCTCTTTTGCAAAATACACCCTGGTGCTGTTGTTTTTGCTATATTAGCAGCAATGTCGATACAAGGTTCTGCAAATCTACAGACCCAGTGGAATATTGTAGGGGAGTTCAGCAATTTGCCTCAAGAAGAACTTATAGAATGGATCAAATATAGTACTAAACCAGGTAAACAACAAAAAAAATCATATTATATAGCTAGTGTTTTTCCTAGAGTTGATATCCTAAACTCCTGTTGTTTCCAATGCTCTTTTTCTAAGCAGTGCTGCTTCTGTATTTAAAAAATGGGAGTTATCAGTGCTTCTTAATGGTTTGCAGGGGGAAATGTTATAATATTCTCTTAATAGTCCACTACTTTACATAAATCCTTTTTTTTCAAAAGTTATCCAAAGTTTAAATGCTCCATTTTAAAATAATTTTATTATGCTTATTTTCTTAATGAATTTTTAATAGTAGTCCTCATATTCCTTCTTGAAACGAACTCTTGGAATGTGATATTTTATTCATACATAGAAAGCAAGACTGTAATCGTTGGAATATCAGGGACTGAATATTGAATCATCTTCCAGAATTTTCTTGGTGCTATGAAACTTTCCTAGTCAATTTGCTACTTTCTTAGAAATGGGGAAGATTTCTAATTCTAATGCTGTGAAACTAAAAAAAAGAAAAGAAAAGAAACCCTCAGTGGTGAGATGATGAACCTGTGTTTTCCAAGGAAAACAGTTGATCTCTGCTTTCTCAGCAGTCCAGTTCATTCTGGTTCTACCTTTAAGTCATTAAGTCACAAACCTTGCCGTGCCTCAGCTCTGTCACCTGTGAGAGAACTGAGCTGAGCCTGGAGGAGACTCCGGCTGCTGCTGCCCGAGCGTCTCCCTAAGCCCTCCTTGCCTTGCAGATGCCGTGTTTGCGGGTGCCATGCCCACCATGGCGAGCGTTAAGCTCTCCGCGCTTCGGCCAGTTGTGAATCATCCACACTATGAAGATGCAGGTTTGAGGTCAGTATATGATCTCTAACTGTTAAATATAAATAAATAGTGAGTGAAGAAGCCAGCCAAGTAATGAGGTTTCAAAAAGGCAGTGTTGAACTGAGAATTACAGGGCCAGGGAGAGGAATGCTGAAATCAGACTGCTAACCTAGAACCAGAACTGTTAAGCTTTTTACTGCCACAGGACGGTAGACCTATAACCTTTGGGTGATCTTCAGTACCAGGCAGATGAAGGCTGCATGCTGTTTCAGTTTCTGCAGGCTCACAGGGCTCCAGATAACTAGGTCCTCATTAGTTGTCATCATCCTCAAGTTCTCCTGAAGAGTCAGCAGCTTATTGTTTTTAAGGCTTCTTATAGGCTATTTTTCTTGAATTCTGAGGAATCAGTTGAAATAGAATCACTTTCAAAGAGGATTTTATTCTGGTTCTCACCAATATAGCCTACTAAAATAATCTTTGGATTTTTATTTTGATTTATTTTTTGAGACCATTTGTTCCTAATTTATAGTCTTGTATTCTCTTCATAAAAGTAATTGATTTAATTTTCATGCAATTTCTAGGGTAGGTGAAGCTATTCATTTCCTAGGCAAATCCTGTTAGTGCATATGTTTTTTTGTAGAACCATAGGATGTACAACTTATAAATAAAACATTTTCATTAAAAATCATTTTTAGCAGCTAATTTCCAGGGCAATTACATTGAGTAAGTTTGGTTTTTCTTAAATCTATAAAGTGGAGAACCATATAATGCTAATTGTTGGTATCAGAGCGCTGAGGCTGATGATCTTCAGCACGGTCCTGTGGTTGTGTTGGTTGTAGCTCATCCCTGTCCACACACAGAGTGCCTTAGAATTATTTGTGATATATAGAATGACAAAGCTTTTAAAAACAAAACCAACCAACAGGCAAAAGGCTCTCTAAGTTGGGAAGCAAAGGGATGTGTTAAACCCAGACCTTTCCTCCCGGGGCACATGCCGCTTCGCCTGGGAGGAAGTTTCTGGTGACCTGATTCTGTGTGGTCTTTCTTCTGAATATGGTGATTGTATCCTTTTAATTTTGAAAATTTTCTACCCCCTTATTTTTCTTTAAAGAGCTAGAACAAAAATAGTATACTCAATGTATAGTCGAAAAGCAGCTGAAGAAGTGAAGCGAGAATTGATAAAGTTGAAAGTGAATTATTACATCTTAGAAGAATCATGGTGTATAAGGAGATCCAAGTGAGTACTGGACACAGTCCCTATGGTCATGAAATGTGAAAAGTTAATTCACCCTCATGGCAAGTGCTTTGCTGGTGGTCTGAGTCAGATAACAGTTTGCAAACTCTAAGTGGAAAAATCTTTTTAGATAATTATTTGGGTTGGAGTGGTATTTTTTTTTTGTTTCTACTCATTATGAATATTTCTTTTATAACCATCTACCTGCACACACTACCTTAAAGGGATTATATTGGCACTGACTGATAATATCTCAAATTGTTCATATTTGCCTACAATGTTTTAAAAGCTTTTATTTGAAAGTTGGATGTATTTTTCATTGAAGAAGCTTCCAGAGTCTGAAACTCAACACTGTGATGAAGTGAGGCAGGCAGCTTAGCGTTGTCTTTCAGTGCCCAGACTACCTGTGATCTTCTCTACACTGTGTCCTGCGGATGGATAGGACGTCCTGGCAGCATCATCTGCGAATGAAACTTTACCTTCTTGCCGTTTAATCTCTTCCTTGGGTGGAAAAATAATTAACTTTACTGTGACATGCTCTCTTGGGTTTATAGTTTAAAAATTTCTGTTCCCACAGAGAAGTTCAGTAAGCACAGTGGAAGTCCAAGTGTTTCCAGTCAAGCATATGGAAACGTTGCACCTGGGTGGCAGGACAGCGGGTTGGCAGTTGCTTGCCTTTGGAGTATCAAGGCCATGCTGTGCCTGAAAAGCATGGCACTTGAGCACTTTCATTAGAAATCAAGGGTATTTTGTGGGACATTATTATTTAAAAATTTCTTACTCTATAAACAGGAACCTTCAGGAGATTGCAACATCTGTGGCTTAACTGTATAGCCCATCATCTATTTCAAGGAAACACGTGGGTAATAAGACAAAAGGTTGAATATTGACTCACCGGTGAAAATAGTTTTGTAGCATAGGAGCTACTCAGCTTTGTACACAAGGGAAAGAAAGTAATTGGCAATTGTGGAATGATTCCAGTTGACTTGACTATAATCAAGATTTATAGAAAATACGTTCTTGTAATTTAGAAAATGCTTTTAGTACTTTCAGATATGTGAATATATGTGAAATTTCACACAGCTTTAATGAATTTTGTTATATAAATTTGGAGCAAAATTATACAGATCTCTCATCTTTATGAGCGAATTGTAATAAATGATAGCTGGCATTTTCAATAGGAAGAATTCTGTTTCTTGACAGGTTTCCACTAGAATTGGAATCTCTGATTTCCTTGGGCTTCATTTTGCTGAGAGTTATAGGTTACTGGAACGTAAAAACAATTTTCAATCTTTTTTTTTTTTCCTCCAAGCTGACAATTGGACCTGGGTCAAAATTCTTCATTCTTTTTTTCTGGACCCTTGCATATTTGAAAATGTCAGCATTGCAGAGGCTTTGTGTTATAAGGTGTTGATGTGCTCCTTGGATTTGTGCAACTGTGGTAGTCTCATGTTCTGATACGCAGAGCCCTGTTTCCACAAGAAGGGATGTAGAGGCAAATCTGTTCCATGTGGTGATACATTATGCACACCAAACAAAGACAGTTGGGTTCAGGTCACTTCCACTGAGAGAGAGGGTGGGGCAGGAGTGCGGTTTCCCCTTGTGGACCTTGGGTGGCCTTTGCTGTGCCTGTCCCGGCGGGACCTGAGAGGGAGGAAGGAAACTCAGAGTAACCTGCTCCCACTTGTTTTCCCGACTCATCACCCGAAGTAACATTTCCATCCACTGTAAGGTTTGCACCAGATTAACTGCTTACTCTCAGGAAACCCTGGACAGATCGCTCTGCTGCAGCCTTGAAGGAGAAGCAAAAGCTGTGCTTTCTGTTCCCACGTGGGGCAGATGGGGACCTTAGGCAGGAGAGGAAAGGGAGAGGGACTAATAGTTATCCAGCACCTCACCTGCCTGGCACAGGGGTGAGCACTGAATTCATATGCTCTCCTTTCCAAGTGGCTTAAGTATTTCTTAAATATTCAGCAGTTGCTGTTCAAATGCAAGCTGTAGATGAGTTTTTACTTAACTACTCTTTTATTCTCAGTTCTCTGCCTTTCTTCATTATTTCAATAATAGAGTTGACATAAAATTGAAATATGTATTCAGAAGAAAATTATTCAAATTTCCACTAATGCTATTTAACGATGTAGCTGGCTGGCCCGGGGAGAACCTAGGAAACTCAGAGAAAGACTGCGGGGCAGACAGAGCTCACAAAGACAGCTCTTTGCCCTCGCTTTTTCCTAAAAGCTGTTGATCTCAGGAGAGCTCCGGGTCATTGTCTGCTTCCTGTACTTCTCTCTCTGTTCTCCCACTGGCCCTCAGCACTTAACAGTTTGGCTTTGACACTTGTGAGAAAATGTAAAGGTAACAAGCCCAAGCCCAACCGTATTGTCTGTCATCTCATAGGCATCCAGTGTCAATGAGTCTCTGCAAAACATGTGCGTTCAAATCCTCGTTAAGGGAACACTCGCTGAGAAACACATTGTTTTTATGATGACAAAATGTAAATAATTAAAATATCCATGCCTAAAGGAGTGACTGATTGATTAATCCAATGTGAGTGCTAGCAACTGTTGAAAAGATTGAAGTAGGCCTTTATATCCTGGGATGGTAACAGAGACCACATTTTGGTTAAGCAGAGAATCCCAAAATGACCCCATTTTTGTAAAAACAACCCAGGAGCATCTGAGCATGTCTGTATGTTGTTGTCTGTGTGTGTGCGCACACACACACCTCTGTCTCCACGTGTATAACAAGGTCTCGCAGGGGGTTTGCTGAGAATGGCATTGGACATGCTGTTGACCTCTCTCTCTCTCTCTCTCTCTCTCTCTCTCTTTCTCTTTCTCTCTTTCTCTCTCTCTTCCATTTTATTTATTTATTTATTTATTTATTTATTTATTTATTTGAAAGGCAGAGTTACAGAGAGGTAGAGAGAGTCTTCCATCTGCTGGTTCACTCCCCAGATGACCACAACGGCCAGAGCTGAGGCAATCCAAAGCCAGGAACCTAGAGCTTCCTCCAGGTCTCCCACACGGCTACAGGGGCCCAAGCACTTCAGTGATCTTCCACTGCTTTCCCAGGTTGTAGCAGAGAGCTTGGTCGGAAGTGGAGCAGCCAGAACTTGAACTGGCACCCATATGGGATGCCGGCACTGCAGGCAACCATAGCACTGGCCTCAACCTCATTTCTTTTACTTTGTTTTCATTTGTATTTTGACACTTTGATAATGACTGATTATTTTTTTGTAAGATTTATTTGAAAGAGTTAGAGGGCTGTCCCTGAGAAAGCCAGGGAGATCTTCCATCTACTGGTTCATTCCCGAGATGGCTGCAGTGGCCAGGGCTCGGCCAGGCTGAAGCCAGGAGCCAGGAGCTTCATCTGGGTCTCCCACTGCTTTTCCTAGGTACATTAGCAAGGAACTGGATTGGAAGTGGAGCAGCCAAGGCACAAACCAGTGCCTGTGTAGGTGTGCCGATGTCTCAGGTAGTAGCTTTACCCGCTGCGCCAGGACACTGGCCCCTGATTACTTTCAGATTACTTTCTGATTACTTTCTGATTAAACATGTTATTTGAAAGGGAAGGCATGTTTGTCTCCGCTGGTGGTGCAGAGTCAAACAGGACTGGCACGGAGGCTGACGGGCTCGTGGAGCAGTTTTTTCTTAAAGTGAAGCGACTGACAAAACATAAGCAGTTGTCAGCTTTCTGTGTCTTAAAATTTCTCAAAAAGCAAGTAAGAAAATGTCAATTTTATCATGTTCCAATAGTTATATCTATAAAACAGTTCTTGATTTAAAAGAGTGCTAGTTAACTTTAAAGGATTTACTTAGGCAAACATCTCATGATACCCGTTACACTTACACTGTTTCTATACAAAAATATATATAGCTTTTAATATTTAATTATGCTCTTAGCTAAGATGTAAGCTTAATACCACCTGACTTTCTTTAAATTGACTCATTAAGAATACAATTGTTGCAGTTTCCCTGTGAATTGAGCATATTTTACAATCACAGTTCTAAAAATACCTGTAATCACTACGTGCCAGGTATGGTACTAGATACCTGATCTCTCTCAACCCTTGCCACAGACCTGTGTCATGGTGTTTCTCCCTTTCACAGCTATGGAAGCTACCTGTGCGTCTGCCTCTAGGCAGGTGACTGAGGCGGACGTGAACCATGGTCTCTCCTACTCCAGCACATGAATGTGTGTGTTCTCCAGATCTGTTTCTTCCTCATCACCTTGGCCTCTCATTCATCTTGTCGCAAAGAGGACTTATGGCAGTTACAAAAATATAAATAGCCATGATAGGGTTTCTTTTAAACTAAGTTAATTCAAGTAGAAAAAAAAAAAGGAAATTGAAGTGAAGAATGTAAAAACTGCTCTGCTTTATTTGCAGTTATATAACATACATTGATTTTTTTTTTTTTCAAATGTGTGTATTTATTTGTCTAGGCCTGGTTGCAGTATGCCTGAAATTTGGGATGTGGAAGATCCTGCTAATGCGGGGAAAACACCCTTATGTAACCTCTTGGTGAAGGAGTCCAAGCCTCACTTCACCACCGTGTTCCAGAACAGTGTTTACAAAGTTCTAGAAGTTATAAAAGAGTGACTGCTACATGAATTGCTGCCTCCAGAGAACTACATCAGTAATGGTTTTAATGTTTTGCTAAGAAGTCATGTGTTGTTTTTAATTCAGATCCCAAAATCTTTTATAGGTAACTGTTTTCAAATAGAAAACGCTTTATTTGGTTAATTTGAATGCCATTCTGATTGTAAAACAACGTATACCTTTATCAGTTGGTTACTATTTCAATGCATCCCTTAAAATTTGCTATGCAAATGAGTATATGCTTGTACTTAAATATTTGTGCTAAAGTGAGCTAAGCTACCGGTCAAAAAAAAATATGACGGATCATGACAAGGGTGATGTGAACAGACTCAATTCTAAACCACCTAGGGACGCATTTTACAGTGGAGGGGCGACTCACGCCCTTGGCTTTTTTCTTTTGCTTCTTGCTCTTGTCTTTTGGGAACTTTGTTGATTCCTCTAAGCTCTCCTGTCATGTCAGCCCCTGCCGGCAGCCAGGGTGTAGAAGACGGGGCAGACGTGGGCCCGGCGTATGGAATCATGTGTTTATTTCACTGCTTCCTGTTGTCTGCTGCACTTGTGAGGGAAGCCTTCCCTGCCCGTTCCTTTCCCAGGCTCGCGGAGTTAGTGCTTAGGACCAGTCGCCTTTCAGTTCCTTTACTGGCGGCCTGCGGCATTACTGTCTGAAACTCCCACGTCTCCAACCCGTCCTTCTCCCCATCCCTGCCATTCTTGTCAAATATGTGCTCTTTACTCCTTTAGTTGCTCATCCAGTACTTACTCTTGGCTAAAAAAAAAAAAAGAAAAGAAAAAGAAAAAAAAAACAGTAATGGTAGCTGTATTTTTCTCATTTTTAATATTATTCAAATGTTTATATTTTAATACCTTTAAACCACTTTTAAATTTTTTCATGTTTAATTGTAGTTTTAAGAAAAACTATTTTGAACAACCCCAAATATAATGTATCTAGAAACTAATGTATATTTGATTAGACATAATTTACAGTGGGATAGTAGCTAGAAGTATAAGGTAATTTTTCTTTTACTATTCAAATATAATTAAAATGTGACTAATTTTTGAGTCAAAAAGCAAATATGATAAATGGAGTTTTTATATTTTACTTTAAGATTGCCTGTCTTAAATAAGACAAAGCCTTAAGCCTTATGTTACAAGTTTGGTTCTAAAAACCATTATTTTAGTATGAGGAATAAGTATATTAAGTCTTCCTCTTTTTTCTTGCTATTTATTTTTATTTTGAAAAATTTCCAAACTTACTTTGAATTTTTTGTATGAACTTTTTTGTCTCTTAGGAATTAATTTGTGTGAAATGAGATTCTTCAAAACAGTAGTAAATCCTCACAGTTCTGCGAAATGGTTTTAAAGTTTTAAACTCTAAGCAAACCATGACTGTGACTGAGTATACATTTAATCATACAGCGTTCTCTGTGTTAACCACAGGCAGAGTAACCTCCCTGTGGACTGTCCGGGAGCCGCGTCCTCCGGGAGGGCTTCCAGTGCTCAGTCCTGCAAGCCACCGGGAGCTGTTCGCTCTCTGCCAGAGGACACGGCTGGGCTGGGGGAGCACTGGCTTGTGGTATCAGCCAGCTGCCGAGCCAGCACAGCCTGTGGGGGAGGGTGCCCAGAGCCAGCAGCTCCTTCCCCGGAGTCGGCCTGGAGACCGATTCCGTCAGTGTCCTCCGGACGTTGCTGGCTGGCTGCTTTATTTCTAAGACTTTGGCCAGTTTCAGAAAGTAGGGAAGCTCCTGGAGATTGTGGATGAAGGGAAACATTTGAGCCATGACGCAGCGACACGGAGACGGGAGGAGGGCCCTGGAGGCTGAGAAGCAGAGACTGGCTGGAGACAGGGAAGGTGTGCTCTGCCCTCCCTGCGACTGCTCCCACCCAAGTCTGCTTGACGTTCTCCAGTCACTCCTCTAAAGCTATTCTCTATTCTTCTCACCTCCCTTAAATTCCTTTCCTAATACATTCTGATGTAGGGAATGAAAATTCTGCACAGGAAAACAATAAAATGTTACTATCTCTGTGCTGGAAAACATTGAAGTCAGCTAAACAAGCTTTTTCCAGAAGAATCCTTTGATGACAGCACGGATTGATGTAACCCCACCAACAAGCTCTGGTTCTGCTCTGGACAAGCCAGTGTAGACGGGGCTCAGTGCACGCCCGGCCTTCATCGTGTCTAGCAGCCACCGGCACTGGGGAAGCGTCTGTCATGGCAACACAGAGGAGCAGTGGGTTCCGTGTGAACGGCAAAGCAGTATTACGGCTCAGTATTTTATATACCTTTAACATTTTCAAATACTTTTGTTTTAGTGTGAGGAAAGCAAGGTTGGGCAGGAGGCGACAAAAATAGTTGTTGTTATGACACTTAAGCAAACCAAGTTGAGGCAGTATTTCTGTTAAAAATAATCCTCTAACAATGTTGGCAGCAAGTGTAGTGTTAAAATAGGCCAATGAAATTAAGGAGAAAATGAAAGGATGTATCAGGAATAAAGTAATGTTGCATAGAAGTATTGTATTTTTATGAATTTTATGCCACTTGTTTACACGTACTATATATGTTAAATAAAAAAGATCATGAAAAATGTACAAAGTGTTTCTTGTCTTGATGTTATTTTCATTTCCACCTCAGCTGTGGACGTATTTGGCCTCATTTTGTAACCACGTAGCCATGAACTCGGTTGAGACGTGTTGCAGTCACGAAGACAAAGGGAAGGGTTCTAATGGTGGGCTCCATGAGCCTCCTTGGCTCATCATTGGTGGGTGGTATTCACTGGAATTTTCCAGATACTTTTCCCATATAGGGTAGAGTCACATTATTTTATCCTTTCCACTAAGGGACACAATAGTTCATGAAAGTTATAGGTTAGGAATTATTGCAGAGTAGCTGAAAGCATTTTCTCATACATTAAACTGTGGACAATTTGCTGCCATAACATTTCCCAAATTATAGCTCCATGTTTTAATTTAATACAAACATCAGTTTTATTGTGTTGTCTCCTTGGAGGAAAGGCAGTTTAGCTTTGCTCATTCTTATATAATTAATTTCTTTCTGCAGTGCCACCTCGATGCCGGCGTCTTTGTGAATGGCGTGTTCTAACACAGCGGTTCTCAGAATCACCTCCAAGGAGCCTGAGTTGCTGCTTCCACCATGAGGGTGCAGTTCCTACCAGGGCTCAGGTGGTGCTGGTGCTGTTAACCTAAGGACCACCCATGGTTGAGAAGAGCTGCCCTAATGCGTGGGGACAGACTGGCTGGGAGACCAGCCTCCAGGGGGCGCTCCACCCCTGAAGCACATCCCACCCAGGCCCATTGACGGTCCCTCTGTCTGGAGCTGTATTTTACCAAGTCCCTCCTTTGACTGTTAGAGGTGAAAACAGATAAGGTAATTTTTAATCAGAACATTGGTGTTAAGTTATGGGTCATTTAAATATTTTGGAATTGTAACCTTTTCAGAGATGGAAAAAGAGTGAAAATCCCTTGAAACACAGCTTCCTTTTGTAACCTTACTTCACTTAGAAGAAAACAAGTGAATTCACTGATGTGTGGGATTTGAAGCTTTTGCACTTTATTAGGTTTTCACCCCAGAAATTCTTAATCTCCTCCCTCTATAGGAGGGTGACCAGGAGTCAGCCTGGGGTCACAGGGTCACACACTGGCTGCTTTCTCTTCCTCCTCTCTCCAGCCGGAGGCTCAGTTTAGATCAGTAAAATTGCTCTCAATGTAGAAAAAAAGGAGCTGCTTTTAAATTTCATTAGACTTCTGAATTGGTCTTTATTTCACAGCACTGTATCAGGACAAGCGTGTTTTTATATTAGAAGTTGGAAAGGGTATCAAGGTACAGAAAGGACTTAGAAACCCTCTCTTACATTTCTTCCCATTAGAGGGGTTTAAAATTCTGAATGTTAAGAGTTGAAGACTTAAGATTTTGAGTCATTGTCGTATAATTGAGTGATAAGATTTTTCTTTTGTGCAAAGAGATTAGGGTAGCATTGACATTGGCTGCACAGTCAAAACCGATTCTCTATACTCAATTATCTCTAACCTCAATTCTAATTTCTTGATGCACGACGTTGCCAAAATGACTGAAAAATAAACGGTAATGCTATCCAGTATTCTGTTTAGGCATGCTCTTTTTAATGCAGCATATTTATCATTTCGTTGATTTTTAAGTACCTGGGTGTATTTTTTCTTTTGCTGCATCCAGATTTAATACCTTGGGAAAAAAGTTAAATTTAGCAAAATTAAGTTCATTCAGTTGTTATGCTGATTGCTCTGACGGCTGTAGTCCTTACCTGCTTATAAAAAATTAGAAATGAATGTCAGAAATGACTGTTTCTAAATAGATTTGGCGGCTTGCCATGAACACTGATTTTGTTAAAGATGCCTGCGGGCTGCCTCTCAAGCCCAGCATTATCGGCACCGCTCAGGCCATGGCTGCGTCCCTGCTGATCCCTGTCTTCGGCCAGGCCCCGCAGGATTTTATTTGTGGTATCTACTTACTGATCAGACCTCAGACTCAGAAAATCCTCTCTCGAGGAGGTACAAATCAGTAACCCCTCCAGCACTCTACACAGGCAGGCGAGCATGGCTTTCCTCTTTCTTTCTTTAAAGATTTATTTACTTATTTGAAAGTCAGACTTAAGAGAGGGAGAGGAAGAGAGAGAGATCTGTCCACTGGTTCGCTCCCCAGATGGCTGTAACAGCCAGGACTGGGCTAAGTGAAGTCCTGAGGTCGGGAGCCAGGATTTTATCCAGGTCTCCCATGTGGGTACGGGGGACCAAGCCTTGGGCCGTCCTCTGCTGCTTTCCCAGGCACATTAACAGAGAACTGGATCAGAGTGACACCAACCGCCGCCCTTGTGGGACGCCAGTGTTCCAGGCAGGCACTTCACCCTCTGCACCACAGCCTTCGCCCCGAGTGTAGCTTTTTCTAACCAAAGCCTATGGCAGCCATTCTCCAACTTGTCTGCCTGTCACTATGAGTTGGCGATGGGAAGCTTCGGCTGACAGCTTAGACCCTGCCTTCCTGCTTCACCACTGGGCAACCCCTCTCCAAGTCTCCTTCCATCAAGAAGGAATTGGAAGCTGGTGTCTCTCTTATTAATGACTGACTTAATTTCAGCATTATTTCTACTTGTCGGGGAACGTGGTCTTGAGCAGGCTTTTTGAGGAGAGAATGCTGTGTCCAGTGTGTTCCTGGTGCGGCTGGGAGAAGGCAGGCAGTGGCAGTGCTAGAGCCGCATTGTGCAAACCCTGATGAGCGTGTCAGTGAGGAATCAGAAGGTAGCAGCAAAAAGCAGAGAAGGAACAATGAGAAAAAACCAGGACAGTTAAATTAAGAATCAACTTGGCAATACAAATGTGGAACTTGGGTTTTGTTTTTGTTTTTTTTTTTCCATTGTAGATACTTTTTTTCCTGCAAAATGCTTTTCTTGATCAGTGGGTACCTCAAGATGCAACACAATGGTCTCTTCTCTGTGAAGCCCTCTAACTGCCTCCCCCTCGGCTGACGTGCTCACCCTGCCCATGCTCCTGTAACCGTTACATCACACGGTTGTTACCATGACTTGTCCTGCTGGAAACGGGCGTGCATTTGATTCCGTTATGAACCCACAGTGCCTCCCAGCAGAGTTCCTGACAAGTTGTACTGACCAATGATTTTTTGAAATAAACCATACTTTATTCAACAATGTGGTACATCCTAGATGGCACTAAAATTATTTTAGCAGTTTGTTTAAATGGAAGTTGATTTATCCCAACTGTGGAGAAGAAATAAAGAAAAGCTGGACATCTTCAGATGAGATTAATGTCACACATAGGAGGACAGTGGCCTTGACAAACAGCCAAACAAAAGCTAACTCGAACACACCCTGTCTGGGTACTTGAGTACATTCGGGCAGGGCTGGTAACTGTGTGTCTACTGGCAAGCGATATGGCAAAGACAGGTTTCTCTGTCTCCGGGGAAGGGGCTCTTCATGGACCTGGTTCAGTTGTGTGGTCCTGTGGTCTGACCCGGGAGCGAGGAGCTCAAGTCTAGAGGAGGAAATTTCCACAGTGTGGGAAGAGACTGGTGTGGTATTAGATGAAGATGTTAGGCAAAACAGATGGCAGCAATTGTATAATTACTACTGTCAGAAGCAACTAAATTAGAATCCTATGCCCATCGTTTACAAACTGGAATAGGGCATGTTTCTTCATTCTAGTATAGGATGCACATCCTGGGGTGGTACTTAAAAAGAGAAGGTGCAGACAAATCCATGGCCACCACAGGGGATTTGAGCCTCTTGTTCCCTGATGGAACCTAAGCACCTAGAACAGTACCTGGCACTGATGGGTGCTCAGTATTTGTTGGATGATAACAGTTGGGTAGATGTGATCAAATAGCAATTCAAGCAAAGAAAAGATACAATGCCCTTAAGTTGGAAATCAATACAAAATTTTAAAATAAGGGCCGGCGCCGCGGCTCAATAGGCTAATCCTCCACCTAGCGGTGCCGGCATACCGGGTTCTAGTCCCGGTCGGGGCGCCGGATTCTGTCCGGGTTGCTCCTCTTCCAGGCCAGCTCTCTGCTGTGGCCAGGGAGTGCAGTGGAGGATGGCCCAAGTGCTTGGGCCCTGCACCCCATGGGAGACCAGGAGAAGCACCTGGCTCCTGGCTTTGGATCAGCGCGGTGCGCAGGCTGCAGCACGCTGCCCGTGGCGGCCATTGAGGGTGAACCAACGGCAAAGGAAGACCTTTCTCTCTGTCTTTCTCTCTCTCTCTCACTGTCCACTCTGCCTGTAAAAAAAAAAAAAAAAAAAAAAAAATTAAAATAAATCATAAATAATTATGAGAGTCCAAAAGCTTATGGTGAAAACTTGGGAGGAAACAGAATGATGGTGGGGGAAGCACAAATAGCTTGTGGGTTCTAAAGTATATAATAATTAAGTAGAACATGTCAGGAATATAGGTAAATATAGCACAGTCCCTGCACTTCCACCCACTCCTATAGTTAGAGGACATAACAGGCAGAAATTGAAAGCAGAAAATAAATAGAAGAGATGAACAAAAATCAAAGTTGGTTATTTGTAATCACTATCAGAAGAAAAGAAAGGTGCCATAAAAAATAGGAATGTCAAACTACAAAGGCTGCAGTTGGTAAACAGGTAACAGGAGGATAGTATAAGCAATTTCTTCAATAAATTTAGGTACTTAGATGAAATTGCTTCATTCCTTTAAAATACAGCTTGACAGAACTGATCCAAGGAGAAGTAGAAATTAAAAATAACAAATCTAGCAAATTAAAATTTAAAAAAATCCTCCCTCAAAGAAAGCAACAAATCCAGAAAAATTCAGTGTACTGATTATTCCAGTCTCACACAAACATCCGAAGAGTCGGAAATGAGAGATTTCAGTTTTTAGATGACTGCAATGTTAATAGCAAGAGCAAGGTAGGCTCGATGCAGTGAAGGAAAGCTACAGGAATATTAGATTCATAAATACGGATGCAGACAAGAACCCAGGTATAAATTTAGCATAAGAGATAAAATATCAGTTCTCAGGTTTGTCCCTAGTTTTAATCAAAATCCCAATAAGAATTTTTATGGAGCTTGACAAACAATGTAAAAATTTTATAGATGAAGAATAAACAAGATATTTCTGAAGAGGATGAGATAAGGACATTTTTCTTACCAGATAGATTTATTGTAACAGCTGCAGAGGTATTGGATATAAAAAAAAAAAAATTGGGACTGGGCATTGTGGTGTGGTGGGTTAAGCCACCACTGTGATGCTGGTATCTCATATGAGTACGTATTCCAGTCCCAGCTGCTCCACTTCCCATCCAACTCCCTGATAATGTGCCTGGGAAAGCCGTGGAAAATGCCCCCAAGTGCTTGGGCCCCTCTCACCCACATGGGACAACTAGAGGAGTTCCTGGTTCCTGGCTTCAGCCGGGCACAGCCCTGGCTGCTGTTGTCCATGTTGCCCGTTTTGGGAGTGAACTAGCAGATGGAAGATATCTCTCTCTCCCTCCTCTTCCCCCTTTTCTCTTTGTGTCTCCCTATCTCTCATAACTCTGCCTTTCAAATAAATAAATAAATCTTTTAAAAAATGACCAATAGAATAACTAGCCCGGGAGCATATGTGCACATACATTTGGCAAATGAGACTGCAACAACTGATTTTTCATATGGAAAATAATGAAATGGAATCCCTGCATCATACAAATAAAATAAAATTCTGGATGGCTTAAAGACCTAAACATGAGAGACGAGTAGAAACAGAAGACAAGTGCTTCGGCGAAGAAGGACTTCCTAATATCTCATCTGTGAAAACTGCCTATGAGGATCGGTGCATTCCCTGTGGTGTGGTTAATAACTTCTCATCGAAAGACATCAGAAAGAGAGTTAAGCAAGTCATGATGTGTAGGAGATATTTGCAGTTTGTATATCTCACAAAGATTAGAATCCAGAATGAAGAACTGCAACAGTAAGAAAACGATGAAGAATCCATTAGGAAAACCAGCCAATGCCATGGACATTTCAAAGAAAAAGAAATGCAAATGGCTTAAAATATTACAAAACAAATGCAACCTCTTCCAAAGCAAGGAAATACAAAATAAATCCACAAGGTTGCCATTTGTAAGATAACAGTGGTAAGAAATTTTAAGTACAGAGAAAAAGGTGGAGCAGCATGGATTCTCCCCTGTTCTCCAAGGAGGATAACCGCTGGGGAAGTAAGTGACACTGATCAATTTGAGAATGTACACCCCACGAGCCAGCATCTCTGCTCCTTAGACACCTGCTCTACAGAGTTCTGGAAACCTGCTCTAGGAGACAAGTACAAAAGGTTCGTAACAGCAGATAACTGCAGAATCGCTTGGACGTGTGTCTGGAGCAGATAGTGAAACGGACTTTGTGACACGGTGTCATCCAGTAGGCTCCTGCTGACGATGGAAGTGAGGTTGTTAAACAACTGTCAACAACAACACGGGGTTCTCCCAGGGAGATGCTGGTAAGCAAAACAAAGGCAAAAAACCCTACTTTGCAGAGGACACATGTGAGTTCATTTATAGAAAGCTCAAGAACATGAAAAGTTAAACAATATATTTTTGATGGATTAAAATGTAAAATATGAAGAAAAACTATTGAGTGGTAAGCACCAAATTAGGCAAGGGGATGGAATGGGACAGGAGTGCCTGGGGGTGTTCAAGGTCGTGGATGCCTGGGAGTCTTCAAGGTCGTGGATGCTCTTTGACTTCCTGCAGGGACTGTATCCTGATGAGTATGTTAGGTTGAAAATATCCTAAATGGGAAATGCATTTAATGCAGCTGACCATGGAACACCCTAGCTTAGCAACACAGCACACTGGGGAGCCTGGGCTGTTTCCCCTCGGGATTGTGTCCCCAGCTGGGAGCTGAGGCTGTACCAAAGTCTGCATCATGGAGGAAGACTGTCCTGCTTATTGCTAGCCCAGGCAGAGGTCAGAATTCAAAATTCCAAGTGCAGTTTCTACTGAATGCTAGCACTTTGGGTTCATTATAAAGTTTAAAAATTGTAAGGTGAACCATCCTAAATTGGGGACAGTCTGTAATTATTTTTACCACAGTCCTATTTTGTAGATATCTCTCAGCATGTATTCAACATTGAAAAACAATTAGACATTCTTGGGCACTAATACACATGAAAAGGATAGTCTACAACAGGAATCTTCAGAGGCAAGACTCAGTTTCTCCAGCAATCAGAACTTGTAAATGACCTTTCCCTGGGTGCCTTGGGAGACCCTCAGTTGAGTGTGCAGGTAAAAGCCAAATGGAGGATACAGTTGTCCTAGTCATGAGGCCAGCAGTGACCACTTAGGATAATAAAACCTCTGAGTATTAGAAGACATGGCCACCAACAAGGTTGAAGCCAACATCTTCTATTTGCAAAGGAATACCTTGCAGACGGCTAAGACCTTGGTCCTTAGTAGTGGAACTCATCTTAGAAAGTTGGTCCCTTGGTCCTAGCCCAAGACACTCCATTCACCACGGTACGTGTGGTCAGGACGTGGACGTGGGCATACGTTGAATCTGGATTGGAATTCAGGCTCAGATGCAGCTGTGTGGGGCTGCACACATCAATTACATTCCTGAAAGTCCATTTCCTCCTGGATCAAATGTGGATAAGAAATAATGCTGGTTCCATATGGCGGCTAGGAAGGTTGCGCGAGACATTTCCTGCAAACATTCTATAGAACGAGCTCTTTTCTCTGTGTGCTACCCATTGTGGCAGCAGCTGAGGAGGCTGCAATGTTCTCCTGAGCCCAGGAAGGCCAGCACCAGGCTCACACAGGAGGTTAAGGACACCGTGCCTCTCGGAGTGCTTGCACACAGTAGGACACATCAGCATTTATCATTCATTGTCGTCTTGGTGCCCCTGCTTGTTGTTTCAGATATTCATAATGAACTTATTTCTTGTTGCCAATGACTAAACATTCACTTTGCATTGTGCAAACAATTGTTGTAGTTTTCTGTTTATCCCTGGCACACGACGCATTTGTTACCACCCAGAGATCCCTGTGGGAACCTAAAGAACCAAGCTGAACAAAGATTTCTGCCCAGAATCAATTTCCTGAAGCTGGGAGGCTTTATCCTTCCTTCTGTGTGCAAAGCCTTTTTTTGCTGTGGAAGAAGGACTTCCTCGAGTGATTTCTCCACGAAAACCACCTCTCCTTCCCTTCTGTTTTGCCCTGACTTTGGGATCTCATCCTGGGTGGGAAAGAATCGGCTGGACATTGTGCCCCCAGGGGCACTTCGTGACGCCGTCATTCTACTCCCTCTCATATTTTTTGCTTGTCCCAGAGAAGTTTGGGAGGGAGGTGCCTCCTGCAAAAGGCCATTGAGAGGTTAGCTGGGGTTCCAAGCAAATTGCCTCCCCAAAATGTGACTTCCACTGTTTATCAACATTTCCACATTAGAAAGACAGACTTTCAATTTATTATCATTTCCAGTACTTTCTGGAAAAGAAAAAAAAATCCCATTGAAGGTGTTTCAATAACACAGTAACCCCTCTGAGTCATTAACAGTAGATTCTGGACTACAGGGAGGTCACAGTCATGAGCCAAGTGCACCTGGCTTCTAATGCTAGCTTGGCCATTTTACTATCTGAAACCCTTCACTTACATGACTCAGTACTACTTACCTTGCAGAGTTGTGAGAGCTAGTCCCAACACAAGGTAGAGTACTCACATCAAAAGCATACCACAGGGCTTAGCATTGTGGCATAGAAGGCTAGGCCTTTGCCTGCAACGCCCAGTGTCCCATATGGGTGCCAGTTTGAGACCTAACTGTTCCACTTCCAGTCCAGCTCTCTGCTATGGCCTGGGAAAGCTGCAGAAGATGGCCAAGTGCTTGGGCCCCTGCACCCACGTGCAAGACAAAAGAAGTTCTGGGCTCCTGGCTTCAGCCTGGCCCATTCCTGGCTTTTGCAGCCATTTGGGCAGTGAACCAGTAGATGGAAGATCTCTCTCTGTCTCTGTCTCTCCTCCTCTCTCTATAACTCTGCCTTTCAAGTAAAATAATATTCCACATGCGTATCCCTGTTGACATGTCATGTGCCTGACTCACTCTACCTGGCACATGTGAGGGACTCAATAAGTGTTTAATTTCTGAGACAGATTGGGGTCACCTTCTTGCTATACGACCTCAGGCAAATTAATTTACTTTTGAGCTAGCTCAGGGATATTGCTGATGACAGAACTTGTAGGATTTCCATTAATTTCTTGGTCCTAATTTTCTAAACACATATTAAGTACCTGTTGCATGCCAGGCACTGGGAAAGCATTTTAGGATAAATTAGTGGCACTTCTACCACCAAGCAGTTCCAGAATGAAGTTCAAGGCCTTGAAAGTTTTATCAAGGGTAGACTGGCTAAAAGCTCATGCATTGGAGTTGGTTGGAGCAGGGGATGCAGCCTGGCGTGGCTGTTCCCTGGCAAAAGCACAGTGCTCTTGGGTGATGCCTTAGTCTTTCTGAAGTTCTGTTTCCATGTCTGTAACAGAGAGTAGCAATTCAGCATAGCCTAGGTGTGAGGTTTAAATGCGATCTTACATTGGTGGCCAAGTTACTACCAGCTCTCAGTGCCTTTCTTCCATTAATATAAAGTAAAGATGGCCTGGGGATGTGCACACCTGTGTCCCTGTGTGGAACTGCTGGCTTTTGACAATACCATTGTCTTTGCTCTGCTCTGTTCCTGAGCTGGGCAGGCAGCCTGTTACCCTTTAAGCCCCTCCAACTCAAGGTGCAATGTGTCAAAGCCTTCCCTGCGGTTGTGGGTGAGAGAAGGGGCTGGGTCACAGGGCTACAGTGCTGTGGTCACCTTTACCATGGGCAATTGCTTCCTGGCCACACTTCCTTCCTTTGGCCCCTGCCTCCCATCCTCCTGCTGCGCACTGTCCTGTGCTCCCCTAGACGCTCGTTCCTCCTTTGGCCAACGGCCCCCTCCAACTTATAGCCCTTAGGAAGCCACCTGCAGAGCGGCTGATTTCCTCTGTGTCTACACCTTCTCATCAAGGTTCTCTGTCCTCAGAGGGGTTCATGGTCATAACCAAATGTGTCCCTTAGGTTGTGTTTTCCAACCAGAGCATGAGGACTCTTTAAGATGAATTTCCTGCCCATCAGGCTTAAATGGCAGCCGCTTTAAGGATGTCTTCCACCCCCTCCCTTTCCTTATTGAGAGGAGCAGAGTGGGCTGGGTGCCGCATCTGATGGCTCACCATGTTTATCACCGAAAACCTCTGAGATTTTCTTTTGGTTCCTTCCCTCCCAAGCGTCTCCCCAACCCACGGGGAATCATTTCTCGCCATTGCTTTTTGCTTTTCATTGAGAATAGAAATGATTTGTCCAAACTCGTGGCCATGAACGCGTCCTTAATGGGAGAGGCAGGGTGAAGATGAATGGCTAGTCAACATAATCTGGGCCACACTTGGCCCCCTCACTCAGCCTGGCTGGGGAGGGCTGGGCTGGAGGCTCTACTCAGCCCGGCGGCTGGCGCTCTGAGCTGAGCGGGGAGTGTCGGTGGTGGTGACAAGGGAACCGCTGCCCTCCCCACGGAGAACCGCCGCCTCTGAGAGGCACAGCACAGTCTTTCCCAAGGCCGCTTTCACAATGGCTTGCACAGCGTGAGCGTTGTGATCCCAAGATTGCATTCCTGTCCAGACGCCCTGGCAAGCACGGATTCTTAGAGTTGTGGCATTTTATGGTGGGGGAAAAAAAGAACAGAAACAGACAGACTAGCCAAGAAAGGCAAGGTTGCAGGCTGTGAGACTGATTTGAAGAGATCAAAAAATTCCTAAGGAAAATTCCAAGAATCCCAAGGTTGCTGGGTAAATGCTGAGGAAAGAACACTGGACTTTTCCAGAGACTTGACCACAGGTCTCTGCTAACGCCTCGTGTGATCTTGGGCGAATTGCTCTACTTCCTGGTAGTTCCGTTTTCTCCACTATCAAGTAAGGACATTAAATGAAATCAATCATTTTCATGCTGTGCGCCAAGGATTCTGGGGTCCATAGGTCGAAGCACTGCTGAGATAAATAGCTCGCAATTTAATACTTAAGTTATGACCTTCCCAGAAACTTTAATATGCTAATGTACACCATGACTCTGGGATAAGTTCATACACGTGCACCTGAACAACCAGGAGTCCACTAACGGAGCAGGTGGCAGTCAAGCCACAGATGGTTTTATCGGCACACATGGTGCTTGTGTAAAACACTTGGGCCCACAGTTCGAGGAGGTGTGGAGACACCAGAGGAGGCATAAGGGGTGGCACAAGTCCTAAAGGAGCAGAAAGGGAATCTTGTAAGAAAAAATATGTACCAGGGCCGGCGCTGTGGCACAGTGGGTTAATGTCCCGGCCTGAAGCACCGGCATTGCATATGGACGCCGGTTCGAGGCCTGGCTGCTCCACTTTCGATCTAGCTCTCTGCAATGGCCTGGGAAAGCAGTGGAAGATGGCCCAAGTCCTTGGGCCCCTGCACCTGCATGGGAGACCAGGAGGAAGCTCCTGGCTCCTGGCTTTGGATCAGCGCAGCTCTGCCCGTCACGGCCAAGTGGGGAATGAACCATCATATGGAAGACCTCTCTGCCTCTCCTTTCTCTGTGTAACTCTTTTTTTTTTTTATTTGACAGGCAGATTTAGACAGTGAGAGAGAGAGACAGAGAGAAAGGTCTTCCTTCCATTGGTTCACCCCCCAAATGGCCACTAAGGCTGGCGCACAGCACCGATCTGAAGCCAGGAGCCCAGTGTTTCTTCCCGGTCTCCCATGTGGGTGCAGGGCCCAAGCACTTGGGCCATCCTCCACTACCTTCCCGGGCCACAACAGAGAGCTGGACTGGAAGAGGAGCAACTGGGACAGAATCTGGCACCACAACCGGGACTAGAACCCGGGGTGCCGGCGCCACAGGCAGAGGATTAACCTAGTGAGCCGCGGCGCCAGCTCTCTGTGTAACTCTTGACTTTCAAATAAATAAATAAATCTTTAAAAATAAAGAAAAATATGCACCATAGATATGAGGATATGAAACAGGAGACATGGGTAAAAGGCCATTTGATGGATGTCCACTTACATGAAGGGCTTCAATGAAGAACTGGAGGCCATGGCGGATCAGGAGAGGAAAGAGTGGTGTAACATTTCAATAACGAGAAACTGTCTCCGCTATCTGCCCAGGCCAGCGCCTGTTCCCCTGGTTTCCGTGCTTTGTGTAGAAACCCATTTCCATCTGCTATCATTTTCGTGCCGCCTGAAGGCCATCCTTTAGCATTTCTTGTAGCGCATGTATGCTGGTGGTGAATTCTTTCAGATTTGTGTGACTGGAAATATCTTCATTTTGCCCTGCTATGGGGATATATTTTAGGCCATTTAGAACTCTATATTTACAGGGAGTTTTTTCTTTCAGTAATTTAAAGGTGGTGTTCCACCTTCTCCCTGCTCTGTTTCCAAGGAGAAGTTTGCTCCTCTGTATAGAATATGTCATTATCCTCTGGGTGCTTCTAATATTTGCCCTTGAACTGTCATTGTGGCGTAATGGGCTAAGCCTCTGCCTGCTGTGCCAGCATCCCTCATGGGCTCTGGATTGAGTCCCAGCTGCTCCACTTCCAATCTAGCTGCTTGCTAATGACCTGGGAAAAACAGTGGAAGATGGCCCAAGTGCCTGTGCCCCTGCTACCCATGTGGGAGACCTAAAAGAAGCTCCTGGCTCCTGGCTTCAGCTTGGCCCAGCATGGGCTGTTGTGGCCATTGGGGAATGGAGCAGTGAATAGAAGATCGATCTCTCTCTCTTTCTCTGTCTCTCCTCTCTGTGATTTTCAAATAAATAAATAAATCTTTTTAATAGACAGGCATTCTTTTTCTTTTTAAGATTTTATTTATTTATTTTGTGAGGTACAGGTACAGACAGAGAGAGGGAGAGACAGAGAGAAAGTTCTTCCATTTGCTGGTTCACTCCCCAAATGGCCACAGTGGCCGCAGCTGGGCCGATCCAAAGCCAGGAGCCAGGTGCTTCCTCTGGGTCTCCCAAGCGTGTGCAAGGGCCCAAGCACTTGGGCCATCTTCTACTGCTTTCCCAGGCCACAGCAGAGAGCTGGACTGGAAGAGGAGCAGCCAGAACACAAACCAGCACAAATATGGGACACAAGCACCACGGGTAGAAGCTTAGCCTATTATGCCACAGCCCCGGCCCTCGATAAATAAAAATTTAAAAATATTTGCCCTCTGTCATTGGTTTTAAGCAATTTGATTGGGATGTGTCTTGGTATAGCTCTCTTCATGTTTCTTGTGCTTGGGTTTTATTGAGATTCTTTGATCCATGAACTTACGGTTTTCATCAGTTCAAATATTTTTGGCTATTATTTATTCAAATATATTTTCTGTCAGTATCCCTCTTTCTATTGTCTGTTCTGGAGATTCTGCCTACATAGGTGTCAGCTGCTTGTAACCGTCCTGCAGCTCTCTGGCACTGCTCTCCAGGCGGCGGGGCTGGGGGGCTGGGTGGGGAGGGGTTCCCTTGCTCCCCAGGTTTCATTTTGGATCGTTTTCTATTGCTATGGCTTTCAGTCTAGGAACCTTTCGCTTTGGAATGTCTGGTTTGCTGTCAATGTCATCTAGTGCGTTTCTCATCTCAGAAATCATACTTTTCATTCCCTGAAGCTCCATTGGGTGGCTATTATTATTTTTGTATCTTCCACATCTCTACTTAGTTTTGTGAACACATTGGAATACATTTATATTAAATGCTTTAATGTCCTCTGCTTGTTCTACCATCTGTATCAATTTCTAGTGATTGATTATTCACCTCTTTGTGGGTCATATTTTCTCCCTTTTTTGCATATCTTGTATTCTTTGATTAGATGCCAGACATTATGAATTTCAACCAGTTTAGTGCTGGTTATTTTTATATCCATACCAATATCCTTAAACCTTGTTCTGGGATGCAGTTAAGCTGCTTTGAGACAATTTGATGCTTTGGGTCTTGCTCTATGGTTTCTTGGGTGTGCCCAGAGCCATGCTCCATCTCGGGGTAATCATTCCCTATAACGGAGGCATGAGCTCCCCGACTTCTCTTCCCCTGTGTCGTGAATTGCGTGTTTTCCCAGGCTGGCTGGTAGCAACAGGCACTATTCACAGCCCTGCGTGTGCACTGGGCACCATTCTCTCCTCCTTCCAGATGGTTTTCCCCCAGCCTTGGGTAGTTTCCTTAAACACATATGCTAATTAGCCCTCTGCAGCTCACTCTTTGTGCAGCTCTCTGCTGTTTAGTATTCTGTCTTATAAGCTCGCTCGCTCTTCATCTCCCTGGACTCTCAGCTCCATTTCCTCACTTCAGGGAGTCCACTGGACTCTCTCTGGGCTCTGCCTCCTGATGCTGTAGCCTGTCAGCCCTGTGAGAGCGACAATCTGCGGCCATTATAAGGCTCACCTCATTAGTCAGCCATCTCCAGGACTGCTGTTCTGTGTTGCCTAATAGCCAGGGCCCTAAAAATCTTAGTTGCATCTACTTCATATTCCTCTGGATTATTTCATATTTAGTATGGTTACTCTATCTCAGCTAGAAACAGAAATCCTTAGCAAAATTCCAGGAGACAGTTTAAGTCGAATGTAAGAGATGATGAACACACACACTGTAGGCATCAGAACCCCAGGGCTATCGTGGAGACCTGGTGCTTGGACACCTGAACACGTGGGCGGGGAGCATCAGGCATGGGTGGTTATTTAAGGATTCTTTCTGATGAATGTGTCAGAAAGTGAATTCAAACCTGCAGCAGATACAAGGCTCATTTTTGGCTTAATTCTCCTTTGGGAAGGAGAATGGGGTTAGGCCAGGCACATCTATCACTCTGGGTTTGAATGACAGCTCCAAATCTACCTATTCTCTTGGCTGGAGGTCCTAGGTAAAAAGGACAAATGTCTACTCAGCAGAAGTCATCTACTAGTCCCTGCTTGTGCTGTGTGAACATGTCTGCATTAAGTACTGTTTTCAGAGAAACCAGTGACTTGAGTTACTCTGCATCTTGTTCTTTAGCCTCTCAGATCCCTCCACCCACTGCCATGATTGGCAGTAGGGGAGGAACATCGGGTACACAAATACTTACCTGTGAAACAAAAGGGAGCTCTAACCAGAGGACGTTGTGAGCTAGTCACCTACTCTAAAAATGCTATTAAAAGGATTTGGAAAATATTTATTACAGGGCTTCAGACAACACATAATAAATTGATTTGCTTATAAAAATCATTTCTTAACATTTTATTGCTTATTTAAAAATTTCTCATGTATGTATTTGAGAGGCAGAGAGATAGAGATAAAGAGAAGGAGAGGGCTCTCATCCGCTGGTTCACCTCCCATGGCCTGTGATGATATGGGTTGGGCCAGGCCAAAGCCGGAGCTGAGAACTCAATTCATGTTTTCCGTGTGGGAGGCAGGAACCCAGTAATTTTAGCCATCATCACTGCCTGTAAACACTGGCAGGACACCAACAGGAAGCTGGAGTCAGGAGCTGGTATTGAACCCAGGTACCTTGACATGGGATGTGGGCGTCTTAACTAGAGTCCTAATTGCTATGTCAAATGCCCACCCCAGCCTTTAAAAGTCATGCAAACATATTATGAAAATTTTGAGTAAATGAGAAAACTCCAGTATCTGAAGAAGACCCCCAAAATATTTATGTCCAAATGTTTTTTTTTTTTTTTTTTTTTTTTTAAAAAACACCTTGACTGATTTGAATGAAAGGAAGTTATATCTGAACAAAGATCCTTTAGACTGATGGAACAAGTTGAATACCAAGGCTTGGCATTTATGCTCCCAGTAGAACCCACAGGTTTTTAAAATTAACTGTGCCCTGTGTGCACTTTTGAAGGCCTTATTCCTGCAGTGTCCTGCTGGTTGCTGCTCTGCATTGAGCTGTATGCACTAGGAGGCCCTTTATCTGCGCCTGGTCGCTGCTGCCGTGCCCCCTGTCTCAGACCCTCTGCTCACAGGCGCTCCCGCCCCATGGAGCTTGGAAGAATCTTAGCTGTAAACAAGAGCAGTGAGGAGATGGGCTGGGTGGAACTCGTGGTTAGTGTGGTGCTGATTCTACCCATCCGTTCCCACATTTGTCCCCATTCACTCTTTTATTTAATGACGCTTTATTGAATTTATAGTATGTTCCAGGCACTTCCAGGACAGCAGAGAAATAAACGTGAACAAAGCAGACGGGAATCCTGTCCTGGAATTTAGTGGGAGACATGGGGAAAAAACACACCAAGCCAACAAAATACTTACTGACTGTGATATGTGCTGTGAAGGACGCACGGAGTTGAGATTTGCAGTTCTCTGCTTCAAATCTTCCATAGCTCTCCATTACCTCTGCAGGGCAGCCGGAAGCCCTTAGCGTGGCGTTCAAGGCTCTTTACAATCTGGACCTGGCCCGAGGTTCCTGGCCTCTGAAGCCTGCAGTCCTCCAGGCACGGCCAATGACTCCACTCCCGGACCTACATGTTGTACCCAGCAGTTCAGATTTTGTGTGTCAGGGACAGGGAGTCCCTGAGCGCTCTAGGCCTGACACCCTTGGCTAGTGGGTGCTTTGGATGCTAACTTCTCAGAGTGCAGGGTGTGGGCGGACACGCGGGGCCTGTTGGGAAGTACCATCAGGACTTCAGCAAGGGGACGGCCTGGCCTGGAACGTCAGCACACGCAGTCGATCTAGCAGGGGCCCAAGTGACCCGATCTCTGTGTGGGGCACAAAGCCCATGAAGGAAGGGAAGGCAAGGAGGGGGTAAGTGACGTTCAGGGTCTCGGTGTTGAAGGAGCTGGCCAGCTGCCGACTGACGCCGTAATGGTGGTAGAAGTGGTGTTAAAGTAGTAACACCCCTTTAATCAATATATAGATTCTTCTAGAGAAAAGCCAGAAATAATTTTTGCCTCTGGGACCCATTAGGGGCTTACGAGCAAAGCATCCGGACTTCCTGACAGTGGTGCTTCCACACCTAAGGGCATGGCACGGGGATTATTTCACAAGCCTCTAGCCCAGGGTCTCACAGGCATGACCTGCAGGTGGAAACTGGCTTGCCCACCAACCAGCTAGTGTAGCCTGCATTTTCAAACTGGGAAATTGCCTGCAAAATGTCTCATTTCCTTCCTGTCTTAAAAAAACAAGAAAATCTGAGACTGGCGCTATGGCATAGTGGGTAAAGCCACTGCCTGCAGTGCTGGCATACCATCTGGGCGCCGGTTCAAGTCCCAGCTGCTCCACTTCCGATCCAGCTCTCTGCTGTGGCCTGGGAAAGCAGTGGAAGATGGCCCATGTCCTTGGGCCCCTGCACCCACGTGGGAGACCCAAAAGAAGCTCCTGGCTCCTGGCTCCTGGCTTCGGATCGGCGCAGCTCTGGCCATTACAGCCATTTGGGGAGTGAACCAGCAGATGGAAGACCTCTCTCTGCCTCTCCTTCTCTCTGTGTGTAACTCTGGCTTTCAAAACAAATAAGTAAATCTTAAAAAACCCAAGAAAATCTAATATTCTGATATGACATCAGTTGTCTGGAACTGACGCCTTCCAAAGGCGTCTGCATCCCCAGTTTACCACAAACCCCACCATTCCCTAATGTCCATCCTGGACACGTATTGAGAAGTCCTTAATGATTGCACTGTGAAGGGCCCTGGAGGGTAAGTGCAAGGCTATAGCAGTGTGAGCCCCTGGGGACGCAGATGAGGCTGTAAACACACAAGGCACCTTTCCTGAGGGCCAAGGAGATGTGCATTTCCTGCATAGGGCTTCACAGGGGCCTGCTCCCGTGAATGCTCCAGGCCATGGCTGCTCTTCCTACCCTCTGATCTCTCCCCAAGCAGTGTGTGCTGGTCCACGGGGGACTGGACTTAACGCTCTGCCCTGTAGCAAGGACTCCTGCAGCTCTCCGCAGTCCAACCATTATTTAAGCAGTGGCAATGATAATGCTTTCAGTCATGCTGATCAGGACAGTTATGAACCACTCACCACTTTCCAGGTCTGCCCAGGGCTTCACCTGCACACTGAGTTCTTCAGTGACCCTGGGGTCCACATTTCTGAGGCAGTCTGGGTACTTTCTTACAGCTCTTGACATATATGTTCATAGCCCTTTCAATGGCTATTGAGGATTTGAAACTAAAATGTGCACTTGTACCCTCTGAGACAGTGTGGGGCTTCAAGCGGAAACCATGCTTTCCTCGTTGGTGTCCTGCAGCCCAGAGCCGGCCTGGGACTTGGTTAACACAGTGTCGCATGTGGTGGACATCTTACACCTGTGTGGTGCTCAGTGCTAAGTCCTTCTCTATACTAACAGGTTGAGTTTCCCTCTCTCCTCTCTGCATCACACCAGGATGACTGACATGATGCAAACTCGTCCAGAGGCACCAAAGACCAGAGAAAGCTTTGTGCGTCACCTCCCTAGGCACATACTGCCCAATCAGCACCAAAGCCTGGTCTAGAAACTTCCATGCACACAAAGTCAGTGAGCAGGAGCCATGAGTCCTGAACCAGGTTCTGAACCAGGCATGAATTTTTGGTCTCCCTGCAGGAAAACTGCCGCAGACATTTTTGGTCGGTACAACTTGGTGGTGGCGGTAGCGGGAGCTCTACTTCATCCAGCGGGTGGAGGTTAGGGATCCTGTGAGATACTCTACAAGTCACAGGACACGCCTCACCACAAAGACTTCTCCACACCCAAGGGTAAACTTTGCTGCAGCTAAGAAACGCATGGGGAGAGGGTGCCTCAGTTTCGCATGGTGACTGCGACAAATTCCCACAAATTCCACACACACACAGGGCCTCAAAACAGCACACATCTTGTCTTACGTGTCGTATGTGAGGGCCCACGTCTGAAACAGGTCTCACAGGGACACAGTGAACGTGGCGGCAGGGCCCCGTGGCGCCCGTAGGGGAGACTCCATTTCCAGCTTCCAGAAGCACTAACACGTCCTGCTTCAGCCATGTCTGGCCAGCTCCTTCTTGGTCTGCCTTGGCCACAATCCAATCCTAAATCAAAAGCATTGGCTGGATTTATCAAGACTGATTTTCAAATCATTTACTAATGCCTGAATACCATGGTAGGATTTTTTTAAAAGATTTATTTATTTATTTGAAAGTCAGTTACACAGAGAGAGAAGGAGAGGCAGAGAGAGAGAGGTCTTTCATCTGCTGGTTCACTCCCAGGATGGCTGCAACAGCTGGAGCTGTGCCGATCCAAAGCCAGGAGCCAGGAGCTTCCTCTGGGTCTTCCCATGTGTTGCTCCCCAACTCGTGGAGGAGCGACACTGGACCCTGCGCTGTTCTCTTTCCCCAGCCCTTCCCGGGTTTGCTGCCGGCCCCCCGCTTCCACGGAGGGGCGGCACCCCCGCTGCTTCCCCAACTTCCGCGGAGGAGCGGCACACCGGCGGCCGGCTCTCTCAGGGGTTGCTCAGATGTTCCTGGTGCATGTTGTCTCCTCCTCCTTTATAGTCCTCTTCCACCAATCCCAACTCTGCTACCCACATGCTGAGCACGCTGCTCTCCTCCAATCAGAAGCAGGATCAGCTCCTGCAGTTTGTTAGTCGAATTGGTGAGGCGGCTGTGTGGAAGTTGTTTACTCTCTCTCAGTGCCATATAATGGGAGATCAGATGCATAGTGTTAGTCTTAGCAGTTACAGTAATTTAGTCTAGTCTCGGTTGCTCCCCACACCATGCAGGTGCAAAGGCCCAAGGACTTGGGCCATCTTTTACTGCTTTCCTGGGCCATAGCAGAGAGTTGGACTGGAACTGGAGTAGCCAGGACTCGAACTGGCACTGCAAGTTGCGGCTCCACCTGCTACGCCACAGTGCCGGCCCCTATGATAAGATTTTAACAGAACTAAGTGTGAACTGCTCAAGATACACCACTGAGATCATTCCCTTTGAATTAGTTCCTTGCTGACCATGGGCACCACATAGAGCCTCTGAGGGCATTATTTTCCAAGTTGCAGGAACCAGTACCAGCTCTGAGCTCAATCACACCATCCTCCCAGTGTGGCTACCAGATGAAGGACAAATCCACAGAAATTAAGGATCAAATAGAGGGTCTGGCATTGCTGCATAACCAGTAAAGCCACTGCGTTTGATGCCAGCATCCCATATGGGCACCGGTTCAGGTTCTGGCTGCTCTGCTTCCCATCCCGTTCCCTGCTAATGGCGTGGAAAAAGCAGCAGAAGATGGAGCAAGTGCTTGGGCCCCTGCCACCCAAGCGGGAGACCCACATGAAGCTCCTGGCTCCTGCTTTTGACCTCGCCCATCCCTGCCATTGTGGCCGTCTGGGGAATGAACAAGCAGGTGGAAGATTCTCTCTCTCTCTCTCTCTCTCTCTCTCTCTCTCTCAGGAACAGGGTATGCATAAGTGAATGCACAGGGGCACTGATCTTTAAGGCCCAGGGTCTCTTCCCACTAATTAAACACACCCAGGTGGAGGGGTTGGGCTCTGACCAACCAAGGGCCATTTCCTCCTCTCTTAGCCCCACTTAGACAATTAGGCAGAAGGCGGCTTTGGCTCACGTGAGTTGAGTTAGCTTTGTCTTAGAGAGCTGAACTTGCCCTGAAGGGGCTTGCTAGAGTTTGGGGACCTTAGGATAAAGAATCATTCATGGCATCTGAGATGACCACCTTGTACAGCCTGCCAGGGCCTGGGCTGGGGCTCCTGCCAACCAACTGCCTCGTGCTGCAGGCCCGAACAAGGAAGGTGGATGCCTGCAAGCTCCGATGCCCCTGTGCGTGCACCTGCTCCTCTGTGGTCCTGATTGTGGGAGCTGTAATTCCAGGCACTATTTGAATTTGGACAGTGAGGCCGCGGTGCTGAGTCCTTCCTGGGTTGTTAGGTGAGCCTGGAGAGCTATTTTCCTTTGGAAAGAGCAATATGACTTACTTGAAAGGAAGTCTACAGTGAGCGTGTGCTTCAGATGGGAGAATCAGGATGGTACTGCCAGAGCCCAGACTGCTACACAAACACTCTGCAGGGAGGCGGCCTGAAAATTGCTTTTATGAGTGGACTGGGATGCACAGCGTGGGATGTGGAGGCTGCTGGCAGCCAGAAGTCTCCTATCTCTTCACCTGCAATTTGCAAGCAAATGGGATGCTGGTTGCCATTGGCAGGGGCCATTAGCAGGTTTGTGGCAGGATGCTGGCCTCAGTGGGCCTGGTGAAGCACCCCTCCTTTCAGCTGCAGTCACTGTCTTTAGCTCTCTTTGCTCTGCCTGAATATGAGACAGTAAAGACTAGCACTCCCTGGCCGGCAACGTGGTGCAGTAGGTTAATCCTCCACCTGTGGCGGCGCCGGCATCCCATATGGGCACAGGTTCTAGTCCCGGCTGCTCTTCTTCCAATCCAGCTGTCTGCTGTGGCCTGAGAAAGCAGTAGAAGATGGCCCAAGTACTTGGGCCCCTGCGTCCACATGGGAGACCCAGAATAAGCTCCTGACTCCTGGCTTTGTATCAGCGAAGCTCTGGCCATAGAGACCATTTAGGGAGTGAACCAATGGGAGGAAGACCTTTCTCTCTGTCCCTCCCTCACACCGTCTGTAACTCTACCTCTCAAATAAATAGATAAAATCTTAAAAAAAAAAAAAAAAAAGCATAGCACTCCCTAGTACCTGCCCCCTTGCCTGCATGGTGAGAAGTGAAATGAGTCCCGTTTCAGGTAAGAAGTGTAGGACTGGCCGAACGGCCATGCACTGCTGCCAACCTGGAGGGGGATTTCAAAGACATCTTCCTGGGCCCTGACCTCACCTCTTTTAAGGGTGATCTTGTGGGCAGTGCTAGAAACAGTGTGAGTTCTCTTAGATGATGATCACACAGATGTGTCCACGAGAAGGGAGACAGGAGAGGTTCAGGAAAACCAAGTTTATTATTATGAGACAGGCAGCGTGGCAGCCACAGAGGATCACTCAGGAAAGTCACCAGCGTGGTGAGGAGGCAGAAGACGGCTGTGAGGGGCTGCACAGGCCAGGCCAAGCCTTTATTATGGTTCTTGTAGGAAGGCAAGCGAGGGTGGGATAAGAGGCTCGTCTGAATACTTTGGGTGGTTTCGAAGCCATAAGGTTGGTTCCTAGGTGCCCAGTAGCCAGTCCTGGGATGATCAGCACTGCAGAATAGGAGTCAGATGCAGGAGGACTGTCTGATTTGATTAGGTACTGTGTCAAAGGCATGCCCTGCCCTGCCCTGCCCTGCCCTGCCCTGCCTCTAGGAATTGGCCAGTCCTGGAGAGAACAGCCTCTTCCCAGCTGGAAAGAGGTATTTCAAAAAGATGTCACAAAATCATAACAGGGGCCAGCGCTGTGGCATAGCAGATAAAACCACTGCCTGCAGTACCGGCATCCCATGTGGGAGCTGGTTCGAGACCTGGCTGCTCCACATCCGATCCAGCTCTCTGCTATGGCCTGGGAAAGCAGTAGATGAGTGCCCAAGTCCTTGGGCCCCTGCACCCGTGTGGAAGACCCGGAGGAAGCTCCTGGCTCCTGGCTGATCAGCTCAGCTTCAGCCATTGCGGCTATCTGAGTGAACCAGCAGATGGAAGATCTCTCTCTCTCTCTCTCTCTCTCTCTCTCTCTCTCTCTGTAACTCTGCCTTTCAAATACATACATACATACATATTTTTTTAAAAAAGATCATAACACACAGAAAACCGACAAATGAGGGCAACAAGTCAAATGCCATTGTCTTCAAATTGTTAACGGGCTGTCGATCACCAGAGATCACTCATCCACCCTAGGATGCTTACAATGCCCTGCAGCCTTGCATCGGGGTGGGAGTGCAGCCCTGGCGCCCGCAGCTGCGGAGACAGAGCGCTCACCATTTGGGAAGCTGGGCCCCACTTGTGAAGGGGTCTGTAGTTAGGAACTTCTGATTTATGGTCCGCTGGGTTGTCGTGAAGCACCAATCGTTTGGCAATTATTTCTTCTTACGGGACTACGCAGAAGAAACCGGATCCCTTTCTAATATGGAAGGAGAGTCTTGCATTCTCATTGCTAAGATGACAAGTATTCCTGTCATATGCTCTTAAAACCTCTGTAAACACACAGCGCAGGTACACTGATGTGATGAGAGGTCTGTTAAGTAAACAAGCAGTTCAGATGAAAAAAAAAAAATTTAGGGGAATCCACATTAGATGCCAAAAGGGGCAAATGGTATCTGTTGAGTCAACATTCTTTACTGTCGGAAGTCACCTCTGTTCCACTCCCTGTAGGTTTGCTGGAGCTGTCATTCTCTTGCGAGGTGTGGAACGTGACCAGGCTGGCTACCCTGAATAGTCCCAGCTCAGTCACCGTGCTGCGTGTCAGACCTTGGAGCCATAGCTCAAGGGACATCCATTTTCTTTCTCTATCTACCCTTCATCTCCAGGCGATATTCAGTGCCATGGCTCCAAACATTATCTGGGTCACAGGAACTTGCAAATAGATTCTCTAGCCTGTCCTGCTCCCCTGAAGTCCCAATCCATTCATAGCTGCCTACTCGACTAGGCTAATGCGCATCTAAAATTCAGCATGCCTGAAGCTGCTCTCCACATACCACCTTGCTCCGTGTGCTCCTACAGTTATTCCCTGCATTTTTATAAGCAGTAACTCCACTTCATCTCTTTGAAACTTGGCTTCACCTTGAACTCCTTACCTTTTCTCACGCAGTCTATCAGAAAATGCCATCCATCATCTGTACTTTCAAAAGTTGCCCTGAATCCTGCTACTTGAAATGCCATAATCTTGATGGAAATCACTGTGACAATTGCAACAATAGCCCACTAGCTGTTTCTCTGACCCTCCCTTGTCACCCAAGGAAGAGGAAAGCAAGCCCTGATAGCTAAGATCTGCCTGGCGTCACACACGGAAACACATCTGATACAGCCGCTCTGTGACTGCGGTGGATCCAGACAGAAACGAGAACACTGTCCAAAGCACAGAAGGGCCAAAACACCTTCCTAGTCTGGTTGACACGATTGCCGGCTTCTTCTTACCAATCACAGCTTCAGCCTCACTCTGGTTTCCTCAAGAGAATTATTAAGACACACAATCAAAGATTAGCTCGACAGCTTACAATCCGGAACAGAGCCCTGCTCCCCTAACCTGCACCCTCAAATCACTCGACAGAGCCCTACATCCTGCAAGCAGTAAGTGCTTCCTAATGCCCTTTCATTGAGACACCCCACACTTCACGTCGTGGCAAGTCAGGAACACTGAACTGTAAACAGGTGGCAGTCAGCAGGAGGACACGGACACTCTGCAGTCTAATCTCTGTAGCACAGCACCGATCCTTCTTGCAGGGTAGGAATCGTCTGACCCACAGGCCATAGCACGTCTCGGAAATCATCTGGCCTGGCCTTGCCAAGGCAGTCCCAAGCAGGACTCGAAATTCAGCAGGTCTACAGCAGGCTAATTTAAAAAAAAGATTTATTTATTTTGTTTGAAAGTCAGAGTTACAGAGGGGGAGCACCAGAGAGGCAGAGACAGAGAGAGAGATCTTCCTTCTGCTGGTTCACTCTCCAGATGGCCACAGTGGCCAGGGCTGGTCCAGGCAGAAACCAGAGCTTCATCCAGGTCTCCCAAATTGGTGGCAGGGGCCCAAGCACTTGGGCCATCCTCAACTGCTTTTTCCAGGCCATAACAGGGAGCTGAATCAGAAGTGGAGCAGCTAGGACATGAATCGGTGCCCATAGGGGATGCTGGCATTGCAGGTATCAGCTTTACCTGTTACAAGGGCTGGCACTTGTAGCAGGCTAATGTTTAAGCTGGTAATTTTGTATGGCCCATGAATGAAGTTATAAATGTCCAAATGACCCTGAACAGAAAAAAAGGTTCCCTACTAACGCATTGGATCCTATCACTCTTTTGCTGTTCAATGTATTCCTGTATTTTTTTTTTTTTTTTGACAGGCAAGGTGGACAGTGAGAGAGAGAGAGACAGAGAGAAAGGTCTTCCTTTGCCATTGGTTCACCCTCCAATGGCCGCCGCGGCCAACATGCTGCAGCCGGCACTCCGCGCTGATCCGAAGCCAGGAGCCAGGTGCTTCTCCTGGTCTCCCATGGGGTGCAGGGCCCAAGCACCTGGGCCATCCTCCACTGCACTCCCTGGCCACAGCAGAGAGCTGGCCTGGAAGAGGGGCAACCGGGACAGAATCCGACGCCCCAAACGGGACTAGAACCCGGTGTGCCGGCGCCGCTAGGCGGAGGATTAGCCTAGTGAGCCGCGGCGCCGGCCTCTCTCCTCCTTTATAGTCCTCTTCCACCAATCCCAACTCTGCTACCCACACGCCGAGTACACTGCTCTCCTCCAATCAGGAGCAGGATCAGCTCCTGCAGGTTATTGGTCGAACTGGAGGCAGCTGTGTAGAAGCTGTTTACTCCTCTCCCAGCGCCATATTGTGGGAGAGCAGATGCATAGAATAAGTCTTAATTCGAGTAACTTAGTCTAGTCCGAGTTGCTCCCCACAATATAGGTTTGGGGCTGCTACTGGCCATCTTGTCTACCAAGTGGAGACTCCAGGTGAGAGCGGAGTCATCAGCCTGAGGGCATGAGATGGACTGAGAGCCTGAGAAGATCCTAGTGCCATGATTTGAGCCCCTGCATCCAGGTGGGTGTAAAGCAGCTCTCCTACAGATCGTGCAATTATTTGAATTAATAAATTTTATTGCTTAAGTGGGTTAGAGTCCTTGTCACTTGCAATAAAAGGAGATCCAGTACAGGTGCTCATGGGTTTCCCCACAGTACTCTAGGTACATCCAAATGACAGCACAGAGCAGGGTAATGCATCATTATCGCCTTCAACCCTCTTACTCTCCCTTCCCGTGCTGAAGCCTGAAAAGGTGTTATTTTGCTGGCCAGCAGGTCATACTGCTGCTGTGTATTGAGATGACTCTGCAGAGGTAACTTCCTCCCAGAGGAAGATTCCAACCTCACTCTCAAGTACATCTTGTGGAGGTTAGGTGGCTTTTCCTTCCTGTTAAAGAAAGGGAGTCAGCCGTATCATTTGCAAGGTTGGTTCTCTTTAGTCAAGGGCAGGATTTGTACTCTGTACCCTAGTCCGGGGCAGTCTGCTTGGTTTACATAGGTATTAAAAAATGCCCAGTTGATAGAAGTGTCATTAGGAGGTCTTTGAATGGATCAGTACACCACCCAATCCTCCATGCACAATTCATTCATAGAAGCGTCATTTCAGAGTTGTCTTAATGATTTGCCAGAGGCTTCCATCAACTAAAGGTCACTGCAAAATGCAGCCGTTATTCCTGTACTGTAAAACTATTACCAAGGTCACCATCTATTACATTTCCTAGTGTCTCCTAAGCAAAGTCTCGTATGACAAATGACATTTAAAATTAACGCAAGAAAATACTTGGTTTTCCTGAGGAAATGGGGGCATACTTTCTCTTTGCAACTGGTCCTGCTCCTCTTTTGTATTGGTTCCTAGAAAGTTGGAAGTCTGTTCTTTTTTCTTTGCTAAAAATTGTTTATTTGAAAGGGGGGAGAGAGAGAAAGAGAGAGAAAGAGAGAGAGAGAGAGAGAGAGAGAGAGAGAGAGAGATCTTCTGGGTTACCCCCCAAATGCCTGCAACAGTTAGAGATGGGCCTGGCTAAAGCTGGACTCAACTACTGGAACCATCGCCTTCTGCCTCCCAAGGTGTGCACTGGCAGGAAGCTGTGATCTCAGGCAAATGCAGGACTCAGACCCAAGGAATCTGATGTGGGATTCGGGCATCCCAAGTGGCATCTTAACCATCGCACCAAATGCCTGTCCCTTTCTTTCTTTCTAGGAGAGATCTATTTTGAAACTTAACTATAGATAATTCTATTGGTCTGCAAAGGTTTGTACAGTTCACTAAGATTTTTCTTTGATCTTAATCTTCTACTTTTAATCATGCTTTGCTCAGATCATAAGTCTTTTTTTTTTTACTACTTTTATCATTATTTCGTTGAAAGTATTCTTTCCTTATGACCTAATTGTGTGTGTGTGTGTGTATAAAAAAGTCCTCCTGTAGATTGAGTCTAAAGTCCAAACACTGCCTTAAATCATTAAGGACTATTTAATTGCTCGTAGACAGATTAAATTCTCTCCCTGGATCTCATTTTCCTCTTCTGAAAAATGAGGTAATTAAGCTCCACGTTGGTTTCTTTTAACCCTAACTTCCTTCTTAATTGGATGGAGACCCAGAGCATTGATGGATTTTCTTTTCTTCAGAGATGTGCACGTGGGCATCACCAGACAGCCCCTGGTTCCCACTGTGATGTGGCTGTGAGCCAGAAGACCCGCGTGTGCTGCAGAGAGCCCTGCTCACTTCTTAGTGGGGCATATCTCTCACTACCTGTATGACAGGATGGTCTCACGAAGTCTCAAAAACGTAGTGGCTTAAACCACAGAACTGGATTCTCTCCCATTCAGGAGGGCACAGGTCTGAAATAAGTGTCATGGACTAAACTGAAGCATCAGCAAGACAGTGCCTTGGGGGCTTTGGAGAGAATCTGTCCCTTCCAGCTTCCTGTGGCAGCCAGCATCCCCTACCTCAGGGCTACTGCACTCCGGTCTCACAGGGCCCTCTCTGTGCTTGATCACCCACTCTGCTTCCTACCAGGCCCCTGTGACTGAATTCCGGGCCCACCCGGACAGTCTGGGATAATCTCCCCATGTCAAGATCCTGCATGCAGCCACACATTAGGATGCACTGGCTTTGTCCTTAGAACCTTTACAGGTTCCAGGGCTGTGAACCTCACATACAGAGTGGTGATTTTCACCCCCTACACAATATTTACCACCCTTGCCAATGGCTCTGGGCAAAGAAGGGAAATAAGTGATTGCAGTGCCATCTCAGCCTCCTCCTCATAGCCATGACCTTGGTGAAATCAATCACAGAGGTGAGTGTCTGGGACGGCAGCCTTGACATTTTCAGTGGGAAACGCAGGGAACTTTCCCAGGCCAAGAAGACAGATGCTGTGTCTGTGGATGCAAGGTTTGGGCTTCTTGACCTTAAATATCCCTGCCAGGTGACAGGAAACAGACGACCTATGCAGAGAACTCCTTTTCTTTCTTCTAGGTCACTGGATTGAAGATCTGATTCTGTTAGCATCCATTTCATCACAATCACAATTCTCCAGATCCATATCCTGCTAACTCCCAGAGCTACTCGCGTCTTTCTCCCTCCCCCGCCCTCTCTCTCTCCCTCTCCCTCTCCCTCTCTCCACTACTCCTTCTCCCTCTCCTCTTCTCTTTGTCTCTCCATCTCCTTCTCCATGCACATGGTTGAGAGGTAAGATGGTTAATAAGGATTTTTTTATTCGAAGTCCCAATTTCAAAACCCGTTGCCTGTTTTTTTTTCCTATATGCTATTGAACAAGGCATTACCCACTTTCTGTTTGCTCATTTGTATCTCCAAGCAGGTGAATAGTGAGGGCAGAGGCAGGAAGGGATGTGCAGTGTGATAAAGACTATAGTGTATTGGAAAGGCCCAGGTTCGAGAGCCAGGTACACTTGAGTTAGAAACTCGACTCTGACTCTCTTTAAGTTGGATGCTCCTGAGCAAGGTGTTTTACTTCTATGAGTCTTGGGTCCCTCATCTGTATAATGGGCTTAAAAATTGTTGTGAGAATTCATAGAGATATTATATCTTATAGAAGGGTAGGTATTTTAAAAAGTAGTTTAAGTATTTGAAAGGAAGAGAGGAGAGAGAGAGAGAGAGAGAGAGAGAGAGAGAGAGAGAATCTTCCATTTACCTGTTCACTCCCCAGATGCTTGCAGCAGCTGGGCCAGGCCAAAGCCAGGATCCTAGAATTCAACCTGGGTTTCCCATGTGGAGGCAGGGATCCACCCACTGGAGTCATCACTTGCTGCCACCCAGGGTAGACTCTAGCAGGAAGCTGCATCAGAAGTGGAGGCAGCACCCAAACTCAGGGGCTGTGATACAGGAGTGGGCATTCCAAGAGGCAACTTCACATGGTGTCAAATGTCTGCCCCTAAAACAAAATTCTGAGGGATTGCACGGTGGTTATGACGCTGCCTGGGACACCTGCAGCTCGTTTCAGAGAGCCTAGTTGTTGGAGTTCCGACTCTGCTCTCAATTCCAGTTTCCTGTGGATGTGCATCCTGGGAGATAGGAGGTGATGGCTCAAGTGGTTGTGTCCCTGTCACCCAAGTGGGAGACCTGGACTGAGTTCTCAGTTCTTGCTTTGGCCTGGCCCAGACCTGGCTGTTGTGAGCATTTGTGGGAGTGAGCTAGTAGATGGAAGTCTTCTCTCTTTTTTGTTTGTCTTCCTATCATTGTGCCTTTAAAATAAAAAAAAAGTAATTCTTAAAAAAGATATGTTTAGGGGCCAGCACTGTGGCAAAGCAGGTGAAGCTGCCACCTGCAGTGCTGGCATCCCATATAGGTGACAGTTTGAGTCCCAGCTGCACCACTTCCAATCCAGCTCTCTGCTATGGCCTAGGAAAGCAGTAGAGGATGGCCCAAGCCCTTGGGCCCCTGCACTCCATAAGGGAGACCCAGAGGAAGCTCCTGGCTCCTGGCTTCAGATTAGCGTAGTTCCAGCCATTGTGGCTATCTGGGGAGTGAACCAGCAGACGGAAGACCTTTCTCTCTCTCTCTCTCTCTCTCTCCCCTCTCCTCTCCTCTCCTCTCCTCTCCCTGTGTAACTCTGATTTTCAAATAAATAAATAAATAAATAAATCTTAAAAAAGATATGGTTAGCTATAAATCATAAAAATTTATTAAAATTTTAAAAGGTATTTATTTTGATACAAAAACTTGAAATCCATGCATAGTTTTTTTTATAACTGTAGATTTGCACAACTTTCTGATGACCCCTTGCATCTCCTCAATGGCTGGAGAGGAACAAACATCCAATACCTTTACCTCCTGCTGCTTTTCATCGCCAGCCCAGGCTCCAGCGCAGGCACCTGCTGTTACCCCCTCCTGAGGAAGCTGGGTGCCCATGGAGCCTGTGGGAGCTGTGACATGGCTGTGATGTGTTCAGCCCGACGTCTCATTATGTCCTCTTTAAAGTTCTCCGTTCTTCCTGCTTGTGCTGTTTCCTGAGGATGACACTTAGGCATTTACTTTGCCATTTCTGCTTTCCATTGAGAGAAAGGGCCTGTTTCCATAGCAAGCACCCATGCAAAGCCAGCGAGACCCAAGAGGGCAGAGCACTGCTCAGCTCTTGACCTCCACCACGTGTCTCTGAAGTCCTTGGTGAAGGCAGCCACATTCCTGTCTAGGTGCCGGCAGAAGATGTTAAAAGCACAGGGCTATTGCTTCAACTGATCAAGCCTGCCCTAGACCGGCTCCCAGGTGTTGAAGATGTGCTCGGTCTTCAGGACACCTTCCACAGTGCCTTGTCCTTCACTGACAACAGTCACCGGAGCCGCCTCCTCCACCTGGGCTCCGTGGCATCCCCTCCCCTCCCTGCTGGGTCAGATGCTGTCCCGAGTCCTGACCACTGCGGGGCGCTGCTCTTAGGCAGCGGTCAGACCACAGACTAGCAGCAGCGTGCCTCATGCTTGGCAAGAGATTTCCCTTCGCACACAGCCCTGAATTCTCCTAACAGACAGTCACTGGAGCAGATGCTGCTCTTGTACCTAACAGACAGCAGGGAACTGAGTGGTGATGTCAGCCACTTGATTGAATGTGCAGTGTCGGGTCTGGATTTGAACCCAGGTCTTTGTGATGCCAGCACACCCTTCTTGCCCAATCTGCCCCACGCTCCTGCTAGGGCAGTAGTGAAGTGGCCTCAGGTGGGTGGACAGGTAAGACCCACATCGTGGGGATTTTCCTAACCACCCCCAACCATTTATCTTTCTGGCTCCTCTGTGCTGTGCCTTCTGATATTGTTGGGGTCTGATGCTGTGGCCAACAGGACGTGGACCTGCAGGGTGGGGAGGAGGGTCGGTCAGAACCTGTGTGAAGGACGCTAGGTCCTGGCATCCCGTAGGACTGCTGTGGTCAAGGAAACAGCTCTGAGCCCCAGCTCAGGGCTGCATGGTTGATAAGGTGGACATTGGCTTTGGGCTTCTGGAGGTGTCCTCACAGGGGCATAGAGGTGTTTTCTTGAGGCATTAACACAGTTCTGATGTTACATTTTGGGAGATGTTTAATTTATTAACCTGTTTTCTCTTACCATTCTCAAAGTGCCTCCGAAAGTAGGCTTAGCTTTGGGGCTTCAGCACCTGGAGCAGAATTAAAGAAATACCTCCTATCCCTGTGGAAGAGCTGAACACATGCTCGCTTGTCCCTCATTTTTCATTCCCCTCACTGCAAACCCCACTCTCGGCTGTTTCTCTATGAAGCAAATGGAGATGAAAAGCCTATCTGCTGAATGGCTATGAAGTTAAGCAAAGCAAAATGCGTGAAAGTGCTTTGTGCAAGTTGATGCTGAAATTATGCTGACCATCATTCAGAGACGGCTGGGGAGCACCGACGATGTCTGTGTCCACCTTCAAAATTTCCTGGCATATTCAAGACATATTACTCTGCAATTGGCCATGCACTGTGCTTTGTAAGGACCTCAGTGGGGTGTCTGGGAGGGAGGGAGAGGAAGTGCTTGTGGGTGTTGTGGGCTTGGCAACAGAAGAACCTCTTTCTCCCTTTTCTGGGAGGGAACCCAGTGGAAGAGTGGCTTTGGATCCAGGGGAACCAGGCTGGGATACTCCTTACAGGGTCAGGGCTTGGCCAGGCAGCAGTTCATAAATTTCACGGTTATTCATAGAGCACCTGTAACTCTCAGAAATAAGGACAAGAAGTATTATTTATCGCTGTACAGATTCACTGGAATCAAATAGAGATTTTCTTCCTGCCAGTAAAGAGATTAGGAAGGAAAAAGTTTTGTTGTACACTGACTTTGCACTCTGTACAAAGTCACACACCAGATGCCTAAAGAAGGCACCGTTTAGCCTCGGTTAGCAAATGGAGAAACTGAGGCACAGAATGAGGCGGTCCCTTGCCCAGCTTTAACTTTCAAAGCTAGCACTGGTTCCTGGGTCTGTTGCACTTGGGCCTCCCTGACTGTACCTGCCTATGTTCTCTTGACCAACATTCATCCACAAGTAAGAGGAGCCCCAGGTTGCCCCATCTTCTGGGCAGCAGGAGCATGGAGAAGGATTGCGCCTCTGAAATGCTCTGGGGAAGGTGTGCAGAACTGAGCAGGTGACAAACGGCCTGGCATTGTCTGTTGTCAGCACCTTCCCTTCCCAGAGCCTCCAGGAAGCCCCCTGCAGTTTCACACCCACTATGCCAGCTGAGCCCATCTTGATGGCAGTGGAGGGGTGTTGACTGAGGGCCCTCCGTGCACCAGGTGCCACAGCTTTCAGATCCTGTCCCTTACTATAGCACAACTCTGACTTTGAGGTGGGCTTGGCTCTTCCCATTTGCACCTGAGAAGAAGAGGAAAAGCATTCAGCTGTGCACCCAAGATCAGCTCCTGCTGGTGGGTACTCAGGCCACTGTCAGTCCACATCCTCCCCTCCCCTCCCCTCCCTTCCCTCTCCCCTCTCCTCCCCTCCCCACTCTCATCCCCCCTCCCCTCCCCTCCCTTCTCCCCTCTGCCTCTTCTCCCCTCCCCCTCCCCTCTCCTCCCCTCTCCTCCCCCCCCCCCCCACCCAGCAGACTCAGCATGGCAGGGCTCTGGATGACGGGGGTCTGGGCAGCTTGGAAGCCTCCCACTATCCCACTGCCCCTTCTTACAGCCATATTGCTCTCAATCTCAGCTTCTCTGCCAGTCCTCCCATTTCCTGATGACTACAGCCCTGTTTTGAATGCAAGCCAAAGTCTCTGAACCCCTCCTTAACTCTTGTTAATAAAGAAGCGGCAACCTACTTAGTTAATCTAGCGAAGTGACGGCCCATTTCCAAAAGTCAGCCATGCAATCTGCTCATCAGAATGAAGAAAGTGCATTGAAGCAGACACGTGTAGGGTGAACTCTCCAGGAGAAAGCCAAGAGCAGCATGCATCTGGGGGAGCCTTTGTGTTCCCAGGAAACGCGTACACCGAGTCTTGGCTAAGCCACTCTGTCATTCCAAATATGTCATAATCTGTTCCCCAGTGGTCACAGAAATACATTTTCATTACAAACAGAACCCAACTCTATTGGAGACAATCTGGGATATTAGAAATGAATAGAAAGACAAAGCCCTGCAACCGTGTCTTCCTCACACCCGGAGATGTGCTTGTGTGCTTCTCTATGTAGCCGCCATCTGTCATCTAGCTGTCATCTGTCTGGCATCTATCAATTCTCTCTCTCTCCTCCCCTCTCTAGCCATGCATCTATGGATCACCCAGCCATCCATCTTTTTTATCTCCAACTATTTATCTGTCACTTGTGTACATTTAGAAAATTAGAGTTATACTACTTATTATACACCACAAGCTATATATACATTGGTACTTCAACAAGTTCATAGAAATGGGATCAAAAGATAAATTTATCTGCTGCAAAACATTTTTGACATGGGATCATCAAAAAGTTCTTGGAAAACGCGTATTATAAAAACACCATGCCTGGTTTCAAAAAGTTTTTGCATTCAAATAAACCTATCTTGGGGCTGGCGCTGTGGTGTAGTGGGTAAAGCTGCCACCTGCAGGGCTGACATCCCATATGGGCGCCGGTTCGATGTTCCATTTCTGATGCAGCTCCCTGCTGGTGTGCCTGGGAGAGCAGCAGAGGTTGGCCCAAGCCCTTGGGTTCCTGCACCCATGTGGGAAGCTCCAGGCTTCTGGCTTCAGATCGGCCCAGCTCTAGGCATTGCAGCCATCTGGGGAATGAACCAGCAGATGGAAGACCTCTCTCTCTGCCTCTGCCTCTCTGTAACTCTGCCTTCCAAACAAATAAATAAATCTTTTAATAAAAAGAAGTCATCTTTACATTCCATTTTCCACAAACTTTTAAAACTGTTCTTGTATATATTTCCAAAATTGGAATTGTAGTAGTTAAAATCTCAGCATTTAGCTACACCTTTTGTTAAGTCATCCTTAATAGCTGGCTAGTAGTGTTATTTTGTGTAAGTCAGTACTTTGCAAGTTTGGCTGTGTTTCATGATCACCTGGGGAGTTTAAATATTCTTGCAAGTTGCTGGACTCTTACCTACAAAGTATTGCATCAGAATCTCCAGGTTTAGAAAGTTGCATTTTTAAAGGGCTCCCTGCTGATTCCGATGCAGCCTGTCTCGCTGTGACTCATTTCTGGAGCTGCAGGTGTCCCTGTGGCAGTGCAAGGAGTGGGAAGGGGCGCCAGGCACAGGGCCACCTGCAGCACCGGTGGGAGCTGGCGCTTGGGAGGTGCTCAGGAAAGCTTGGCTGGCTAAGCCTCCTTCTGGCTCTCCGCTTGAGGACAGAGCACGGAGTTGACCTGAGCAGGAACCCTGGAGAGAGAAAGGCTTATTGAAATGGATAAGGGCCTGGGCCCTCTTGTTTGCATAAGAGGGAGCATGTGTGACCTCATTTTGGTAATTCTTCATAATACAGAGTCCACCTTGGTTTTTCACTTTCTATAATAACCACTACAGATATCTTTTCTTGGGGTTGGGGTTTGACATCTCCTTTTCTTTTATCCTGCCCCAATTTTTCCTGGCCCCTGGTGCCTATTCTAAGTGTCTGTTTGAAAGGGACAAGTGGCCCCTTGGTCACTCCAGCTGAATGTGGACAGCGTTGGTTGGCTACTGAGCAACTTGCCTGAAGCTTGGCGTGCCCTGTGTGATGTCGGCTCCAAGCCCACTGCTGAAGGTCAGCATTGGTCTAGTGACTCCTCAGGAATTCCAGCGTCACAATTTCACTGGGCACCAGCATTTTCTCCACTACCTGTCACCTATCCTGCCAGCAGGGCTACCGCAAGGCAGCTGACCCACCCGTCTTCCTGTGGTCTCTGTGCACCCCCAGGGTGGGTGGGCTCACTCCCATCTGACGCAGCCTGCCACCTGGACCCTCTCCTTGTTCTGCTCAGTGTTTTAGAGGCTGTGCCCCTGACCTTGACCTCCTCCCCAGTCCCCCAGCCCTGGACAGTGTAGTAAACACTTGTTCCAACCCCTGACTCGTGGCTGCAGCATTCTCTCAAGGAGCTGTTGCCCTCCTCCGTACGTCGCTGCAAGGATGCAAGAGTAGCTCTGCCTGTCCGTGTCAGCCTTGGGCTCAGAGTCCTAGGGGCCACTGCTTTGGTCTCAGTTTGGGTTCGCACTGTTGCAAGCTCCCCTCCCGGCCCTGTCCCGCCTCCACCATGAAATCTGTGGGCCATCAGCACTCATGGCTCGTCCATGTCAGGACAAGGTCCTTTTTGGGCCTCCAAATGAGTGTCATCTTGATGAATCTATCCTGTGACTTGTGAGCCCCACTTGGAACTCCTAACACCCCAGCTCCTCTAGGCCAGTGGCTACTGGGGACTACAGGCAGGGAGCTGGGGCTGGCTGAGGGACGCATCAGCTCTGCCGTGCCGCCTGCACTCCCAGCTCTCCCAGGCCTGGTCCTCACTCGCTCCCGTCTCCCCAGAGCCCCTGCTAGAGCCCTGCAGGTTAGAGCCCTGCATTGCAAGCCCACTCTGCTCGCATGCATTTCTCTCTCTGACCTTGCTCGGTGAAGGCAGTGGACCTGACAGACGCTGGGTAAGAGGTGTCACCCGCAGATACCAGCCCAGGGGCTTCCCAGTCCTCCTGATAATATGGCCACCATTAGAGTCTTTCTTTTGAGTCAGAAGCCATTGACTCTGTCCCCACTAGAGTACACTCATCTTGGAAGGAGTCACTCCTTTTGCGTTTCTCAGGGTGGCAGTGGCAGGGCTGGGGGTAGTGTTGATTAATTGACAGGTCGTGGAAAGCGACTCGTGGTTCTTTCTGACCCAGACTTCACGATGTGTGTGCCAAGTGCTGTGCTAAGTACTTTTGTATGCTTCGTTTCATTTAATTTCATTGTCATCTCATGAGGCAAATATCAATATCTACATTTTGCTGATCAGGAAAATGAGACCTGCAAACGGTAAGCAAAATGCCCGAATGACATAGTCGGTAACAGAGTCGGGAAATTGAACTTGGGCTTCATGGGGCGTGGTCCCATGGTGTGGGGGCAGGGCTGCTATGTCCCTACCCTAGTCCTTCTCGTGTTGCAATGTAACACGAATGAGTCCTGTTATCTGCATCCCTCCCCTGACCCACTTGTGATCTGTGTCACCGTCTGCTCACCTCTTCCCCATTTCCTGAGCTCCCCCTTCCTCACCAGGTCTCCCAGAGCCTGGCCTAGTGCGCCATAGCTCCCCGCTTTCCGCGAGCATGGTTGCCCAGGCATCCGCAGTAATTCTGATGAAGGCGATGAGCCGGGTAGGAGCTGTGGGAACACCGGCGGTTACAGCAGGGGTCTGGTACACACACAATGCCTTGCCTTTTGTCTCTTAATCATTTCCGGGCCCATTTGGCCAGTTCCTGCCATTGAAATCCTGGAATAAAGGGCTGTTGTTCCGGTTTCCCAAACAGAACTGGGCCTGTCATTCTGAATTCAGACAGAAGTCTTGCTTCTCACTCAGCACTGGCTGTGTCCCTGTGCCCGCGGGTCCTTAGTTCCCCTAATACTAGCAGCTAAGGTGCTGCCAGGACCTTGACTCCTTACCTGGGGGGCCTCCAGGAGGTGCTTGAAGGGTTTGATTCCTTACCTTGAACTTGGGGACCTTCAAGTCAACCTGGGGTGGGGGGTGGACTGGTGATGGAGCAGTGAGCCCAGGCCTCCCGATGCTCTGCCTCACTGCCGTCTCCTGTCTCATCGCCTGAGTCAGGACAGTGTGTCAGCCGCCAGAAGCAGCCATGCTGTTTGGAAGACATTAACCCCTAGAACAGGGAGGGCTCCCTGAACTTCAGTGTACATAGCAATCCCTGGGGATCTTGTTAAAACGCAGGCTTGGACTCAGCCTGAGATCCTGTGTTTCTAACAAGCTTCCAAGGGGGACCGAAGTTGCTGTTCCTGTGACCATGTTTTTAGCAGCCAGGGCCTGGGGACTTGCTTATTCTGGTCACTTTGATCTTTAATTATTTATTCATGGGACTAGGGTCTGCGCTACATTGTCAAGAGGAGTTTCATACGTTCATTCTCCCGTCCATTCAGTAAATAGGCAAGGAATGCCTACTATTGTTCAGCAGTGATCATAGCACAGGGATGAAGACAGAATGTCGCTGTCTGTAGCTGTCGGGAGTGGAAGCAGGCAATTAAGCCTATAATTAGGGCACAGTGTGTCAAGTGGGATAAAGGGAACCATAGAGGGAGCGTTTCCCAGGGGTGAGATCTTGACAAACGCATTCACAGCTGAGAGAGGGAGAAGCGGTCAAGGCAGCAACAGAGGGAAACAGAGGCCAATGGCGTGCTGAGGCCTGGAGGAGGCGGGGAGGGGGGGCGGGAACTGACGCAGCCTGTGCAGGTGCTGGGCGCCACGTGTCTTCACGTGGGCACGGAGGTTTCCGCGGTCGCCCGTGAACCCATCATGTCTGGCTCCGCTCGGCTGAAGCACTCCCCTCTCTGCTCCCTGTCTCCCCCCACACCGTTCCTGGGGTCTCCAGCAGATGTCAGCCAGGAACCCCATAAACCCAGCCTCTTCAGCTTCCAGATGGCCCGCAGAATTTCAGCGAACGTCCACGAAACAACCCCATTTTGACTAACGTGGCTGTTGGATAATTTCAGGCGACAACGTGAATGACAACCACCACTCTGCCCCAAGCCGGATCGTTCTCTTTCATACACACATTTCCTTAGGCGCTTGTCCTGGGAGGCGGCACTTTCCTTAAAGCAGCCTCTGGTGGTGTGGATCTCAGGCTGACCTGGGCTCAAACAGCACACTCCTCTGTTTCAGAGCGTGGGCTCCTTTAATTCTGACAGGCAGTACTACTGTTTTCTCCATCAAATGCGAGCAAAGGGAGGCCCAGGTAAGCGCTGTGACTGCAACTCAGCTTGCGGCGGCTGTGGCACTGTCTCCTGTCCTTTGAAACATTCCGTGCCCTCGTCTGGTTCCAGGAGTTCCAGCCACGCCTGGGAATCCAGGAGCCCATGAGTGGCCCTCTGCTCCTTGGGAAATTTACCAGTCCCCCTGGACCTCAGCGTGTCCTTCGTAACAAGAATGTGTGACATCAGGGCCCTTGCCAGTTCTAACTCGCAGTGGCCATAATAGGTTCAAGTTATTATGACTGTAGCTCTTTACCCATGGTCAGTTTTGGGTTGGCACAAGCTCCCTACTGCAACCAGGGAAAGCTGACTGGCGAAGAACTGCTTTGCTCTCCACTGTCTCTTGTTTCGGCATAGCTTGTCCCTGAAGTCCTGCATGCGGCTCCTGGCTCGACCACCAGATCTCTAGTCTGGCCGTCTTGGCATTCATCTAGAGATCCACTCACCCACCCACTCATTCATCCAGCTACTCATTCATTGATTTGTTCACCTACCCATCCACCTACCCACCCACCCATCTATCCACCCATCCACCCCTCTACCCACCCACCCATCTATACACCCATCCACCCCTCTACCTACCCACTCATCTATCCAACTATCCATCCCTCTACCCACCCATCCACCCATCTATCCACCCATCCACCTCCCAGCCTTTCATTTACCCATCCACCCATCTATCCATGTTCTCACCCATTCATCCCATCCACTCCTTCCCGACCAACTTGTCAAATTGGGCCACCCTGTACATTCACATCTAGATAAGATGGATTTCAAGTCCCATTCTAAGGTTTATGAAAAGTCCAGAGCCTTCTTCAAATTTCCATAAGTATCCAGGAGGCTTATATTTGCCCTCACCTCTGTCTCTAGGATCCTGTACTCTGCTGAGTAGATTTGGTCTAGGGTTTACCTTGCACATGGCTTGCGTCTCCCTGGTCTGCACCCCATTAATTCAGTTGCATAACTCAGCTGTTTTCCTTAATAACCACCACCCCTATCAGTCACAAAAGACACTCACATTGCTAAGGTCCTATAGATATGGAATAATTTTAGCACAGAAAAGAAAACTCTTAGTGTTACATGTTCCTATGCTTAGAATCCCATGGTCATTTCCACATATTAGGCTCAGCCACATCTCAGCTCACTCCTGATTCCTTTCCTAAAATGAAGGCTGATGACAGCTGTTAAAATAAGATATATTTATTTTTCTCAGCTTCAAATTCACTCAACAAGGATTTATTTTAAAGTGGTTCAGGAACTGGGCCAGGTACCATCCTAGCAACAGAGGATATTGATGTATCAGATGTGGTCTTGGCTTCAAGAAATCGACAGTGGAGTGGGGATATGCTTATATGACTAGGTGGATGCCGCAGGTGTTGAGTTGTGTGTTTGGTGCAGAGGCGGCACTGAGGAGTGAGAAGGAGGGGGATAAGAAGGAGGATGAAAGCAAAGAGTCGTCTATTCTATCTCTTGGACCTGAAATTATTTATTTAAGTCTCATAAATATCAGGGGCTAAGGCATAGAAGCGTATTAATTTGGAATATTTTTGGAATTGCAAATGGTTTTGTATTGTTGGAATGTAAGCAAGGCTATGCTGGTAATGTTTAATAACCTGTCTCAAAAAGGAGGGGAAAAAAAGGAAATGAAGAAAGAACTTGGGACTGGCGCTGTGGCACAATGGGTTTAAGCCCTGGCCTAAAGCACTGGACATCCCATATGGGCGCTGGTTTGAGTCCCGGCTGCTTCACTTCGGATCCAGCTCTCTGCTATGGCCTGGGAAAGCAGCAGAGGATGGCACAAGTCCTAGGGCCCCTGCACTCACATGGGAGACCCGGATGAAGCTCCTGGCTCCTGACTTCAGATTGGCTCAGCTCCAGACATTGCAGCACTTGGGGAGCGAACCAGCGGGTGGAAAACCTCTCTCTCGCTGTCTCTCTCTGTCTCTACCTCTCTCCATAACTCTTTCAAAAAAATAAAAAAATTAAACTTAAAAAAAAAGAAAGAAAGAAAGAACCCAGTGTCTGCTGATTGGTGGTGCCTGCTGATCCCTGTGGTGTAAATGTTCTCTCCAGGACTGATTTCTGGCCAGCAAAGCGCTCTCAGTGTCGTCGGGGCAGACATAGGCCCTTGTGGTCCTCCTGAGCTGGCGCCCTTGCCAGCACCCCTCCTTGCAGGTTGCGGAAGAGGCTGAGAACAGAGCGGTAATAATTCTGTCCCTAGATTGTCTTCCCAAAGTCAGGGACTTTCGGGCTTTGGTTCACTGCTATCTCCCTCACTCCTTTCACAGCAGTCTGGTGTAGAGTAGGCACTCTATACTGAATTAGTAAAATGAGGGCGTTGGAGACCTGCGGGGCATGTAGACTTTAGGAAGCCACGTGCTTTTCTAGAGGTGAGGAGTGATAGCATGAGTTTCGAGATGCATCAAGACTTTTTTTCCTGAAAGCAGAGGCGAGGCTGGCAGTTGGAAAACTGCTCCAATAGCCTTGGCAATAGTTAATTGTGTCTGAGCTATGGCAGGGTGCGTGGACATGGAGAACAGTCAGAAATTTTAAACAGCATCTGAAGTCATCAGATTTGCATTTCCGAACAATCCCTGTAAAGCGCTGTGGGTGACTGGGCCTGTGTTTTCTCCCTTTGAATTATTTTGTTGTTTTCACTTGAATTGTTTTATTGTCTGATCTGTGTTTTGCTGATTTTTGCCGCCACTAATAATGCGGGACACTTCCTCCCCAGCAGTTTCCGGAGGGTGTCATTCGTGGAGGGTGCTGCCTGCTACCATCCTGGCCAGTGCAGTGTTGGAGGATGGCAAGCTGGGTAAACGCCTGCCCAAGGGCATCATGGACGCACTCTCTGAACCCGGATGCTGGATGTGGGAAGCTGTGAGCTGCGCTTGTGATATCTTCCCAGTGCCGAAGGCAGGGCTCCAGACCCCCTGAAGCACTCGCCTCCGTCAAGCAGGCTCCTCGTCCTGATGCCTGCCTGTTCTGCCTCCGGGGTAAAGCTGCAGTCCACGGAAGTGATGCCAGGAACAACACGAGCCACTGATACCAGTGTCCCCCAACCTGCCTCTCTTCTCTTAGGATGAAAGCTGGCCTTACAGGACAGCTGTGCACCCAGCCCCTTCCTCCTTGGTGTGCATTCCCCTTCTCAGGCCACCGTAGGCTTACCCCGGTATTTGCTGCACAAGGACAGGTCCTACTGTGCCCAGTGGTTGGTTCTGCAGGGTTCCGGCTGAGTGTCAGGTGCAGCCATAGGCTCAGATCTCAATCCATTTCCTTGACTCAGGGATTATCCTCAGCCCTCCTTGGTTACTGTTGCTGAAATTCTCAGTGTGAATTTTCTCCCCACTTTGATGACAGTTACTTGTGGGGCTAAGGGAGAGAGAGTCTGATGGGCCGGGAAGTGTAAGGGAGCACTGTGAGTGGTGGAGGGGGGCTGCTGTCTGGCCCCTCCCTCCCCAGGGACAGCTTTCTAGCAGAGGAGGAGGAAGAGCAGGAGTTCTAGACCCTTCCTCACTTACACTTCTGGCCAATGCTGTAAGGTTCAAATTCTCGCAGGGCTTCTGAAATCTGCCTTTCTTTTGCTGACTTCTTGCTCTTTAAGGGAAATTCATCAAGGCTTTATTTAATAACCTTTCACTAGATTGCCACATCACTTGGCTGTTTGGTTAGCTGAACTGTCAGTCTTGGGTTCATCTCATTAGATTTCCTCACTCATTTTGTTTTTGAGATAATGCAATAGAGGAATATGATAGTTTCCCATGCTATGAATTTTTAATGCCACTGACTGGGCTTTCTCCATCTGGGATGGTGTGCCTCATTAGTTTATTGGAAGGCAGATTTCAGAATAGCTCTTTTTCTATTAAGTGAGCTCCCTTATTGAATGCCAGACTGTTTTGAACTTTCCCTGAAACCAGACTGACACTCCGCCACAAGGACTCTGGCGAGCAGGGAAAAGCACTTGCTTTCTAATTTCCTAGGAGATACTGCTTCTTGAAGAAGCTCTATTTCCAGTGGTGCTCCCAGTGGCCTTTTTCTTATTTCCAGACCAACATCAACTACCCTCGTTGCCCCGGGGCAACATGGGAGATCTGGAGGAGGAGAGAGGACACTGCTTCACAGCTGTGACAGCCATGGGTCATGGGGTGGGGACGTGGTTCTCTGCTGTTACTGGCACGTGGGCATTGTCTCCAGGTCGGCATTCCTTGGGCTGATGAGATGACTTGGCTAATCAACCGCTCCTCCAGCTCCTGGCTTCCAGGTGCCAAATGGACTCAAGCCTTTCTTGGAGAGAGGGACAGGAAGCGGAAAGAGTTAGCACAGGGCAGGTTTCTGTGAGGCATCAGCCAGGAAACCCTGCCTCCCGTGGGGATTCGCATCTACCAGCCTGTCTAAATCGCCATCCTTTCTAGGGCTTGCCTTGGAAACACATGCTCTTAACTATGCCTCCTCCTAAAATTTCTGCTTTGGAGGTTTTTGGGTTTACAAAGTCTCGTGGCTCTTAAAACTCTGTTGGGGCAACTTGTTCCTTTCTTGGGAACATTTCCTGATGATCGGGATTCTGGGTTCCTACCTCACAGCAGTGCGAGCTTATAGGCGTCTGTTCTCACAGCCGTTTTTACCTTTGCTTGGAAGGGTTCACGTCCATGCTTCAACATCTCACGGTGGAAGGGACGAGCCCCTCCACCCCCCCCCCCCCCCAGGGTGGAAAGGTGATCCTGAGGACATGCTTTCGTTCTCGCTTTCCCAGCCTCAGAAGTGAAAATCCGGCGCCGCGGCTCACTAGGCTAATCCTCCGCCTTGCGGCGCCGGCACACCAGGTTCTAGTCCCGGTCGGGGCGCCGGATTCTGTCCCGGTTGCCCCTCTTCCAGGCCAGCTCTCTGCTGTGGCCAGGTTAGTGCAGTGGAGGATGGCCCAAGTGCTTGGGCCCTGCACCCCATGGGAGACCAAGAGAAGCACCTGGCTCCTGCCTTCGGATCAGCGTGGTGCGCTGGCTGCAGCGGCCATTGGAGGGTGAACCAATGGCAAAGGAAGACCTTTCTCTCTGTCTCTCTCTCTCACTGTCCACTCTGCCTGTAAAAAAAAAAAAGTGAAAATCATTTCTTACCAGTACCACAGTGTCCTTGAAGAAATGTCCTTAGTTTACTTTATGTGGCCTGGAAAATTTTTCAATTTGGTATGCATTTTACTGTAGGTGACTTTTTTTTTTTTTTAAACCTAACTCCAAACTTCATTTTAACCCAAAGAATACCCCAAAGATACACCTACCTTATTCTATTTCCTTCCCAAAGTGCAAATCTCAGTTAACTCTTACAAAATCTTCTTCTCGAAATTTGTATCTACAGGCATCTGGTAGCGGGATAAGTCCACATCATGGTTTTCTAAGGGATCTCAAGGTCTGATGACACAACTGTAGAAATGAGTTGCTCCAGTCAGGCAAGGTACAGTGGCACACTCAAGCCAGGTCAAGGACAAAAGGAGTTATTATAATGACAGAAATGGGAAGAATCAAGCAACTCTCAGGTTACAAGATGCCTCTGTGGGGGTGGTGCTGTGGTGCAGTAGGTTAATCCTTCACGCATCCCATATGGGCGCTGGTTCTAGTCCCGGCTGCTCCTCTTCCGATCCAGCTCTCTGCTATGGTCTGGGAAAGCAGTAGAAGATGGCCCAAGTCCTTGGACCCCTGCATCTATGTGGGAAACTAGGAAGAAGCTCCTGGCTCCTGGCTTCGGATTGGCACAGCTCCTGCGATTGCAGAGTGAACCAGCGGAAGGAAGACCTTTCTCTCTGTCTCTCCCTCTCACTGTCTGTAACTCTACCTGTCAAATAAATAAATAGAATCTTAAAAAAAAGAAAAAAAGGCACCTCCACAGATGCTTCCCTCCAAGTTGTGTTTCTCTCCCATTCTTACACATGTGTCCTCTGTTTCAGCATTTGCATTCTCTGCATTGCTGCGCCGTTGTCCTCCTTCTATCATCTACCTGCCCCTGCTTACCCACGGGTCCTGTTCTCTTATGGCTGGAGATGGTTCCTTATGATCTCTCCAATTTGACTCTGACATCATGAACTTTGAGCTTCAAATCCCATCAAATGGCTCCATCTGTTGGTCATAGTTCATGGACCAGTCCATGGATGGACACTCATGGAGTCCATGGATTGGAACCCACCTCTGTCTGATTTGCTTTGACTGGGAGGTGCGAGGCCACCTGGGACCAAATGTTGGCCAAGTGTTAAGGGCAGAGCAGGACTCAATGGGGACTGTGGGTATGTCAAGCACATTGAAATTGGCCCATCTCAGCATTATCTCTGCTATTCTAAAGATTTGAGCTTTCCTCTCCCCTTTCAAACGAAGTCTGGAGAAGGAAAGTAGGACCATGGGACAGGTTGGCTTTGAAAGTTGCTGAGGCACAAATTTCCTTTAGGAGGACCCTGGATCTCCTGTTACCTCTTGACACCAATCCCACAGTCCCTCGCCACGCCTCCCACCATTTGCCTTTCTCTAACAGCTAATTAAGAATGATCCTTCAGGGCCTGTGCTGTGGTGTAGTAGGCTAAGCCTCCACCTGCAGTGTCAGCATCCCATATGGGCACTGGTTCATGTCCTGACTGCTCCTCTTCCAATTCAGTTCTCTGCTAATGGCCTGAGAAAGCAGTGAAGGATGGCCCAAGTGTTTGTGCTTCTACACCTACGTGGGAGATCCAGAAGAAGCTCCTGGCTTCTGGCTTTGAATCAGCTCTGTTCTGGCCTTTGCAGCCGTTTAGGGGAATGAACGAGCAGATGGAAGACCTTTCTTTCTTCCCTCTCTCTCTCTTTGTCTATGATTCTGCCTCTCAAATAAATAAATAAAATCTTTTAAAAAAATGACCCTTCCTGGACTCAGGAATTTGGAGCAGGTGGAGAGAGGGATCAAAAATGGCAGTTTCTCCTTTAAGTCTTGTCCAGCTGTTCCCAAGAAATCTATCTTCTGGCCTTCCATGGATGAGGCAGAAGAGAGAAATGCAGTAGTTCCCCCTCTATTGCATACCTATTAAGGAAGCTAGATGGTAGTGTGTCTGTGGAAGGAATATATGAAATCTGGATAGGGAGCAAAGACAAATATTTCTAGAAATCAAGTAAAGAGTTTACAAAAGTAAAACATATTTTTAGTGGGGAGTTATTTCCATCTGTATGGAGGTGTGATTGTGTTAGCTTCTGGAAACAGTCTGTCTATGCTGTGAGGGAGCAGAGCTGGGTTAACTTGCTTGGAGTGAAGGTGGGAAGATTGCACTGAGCATGCTCAGCTCAGCTCCACCCTCTTTCTCTTGGGGTGGGCTGTCAAGGTGCAGGCTAACTACTATAAGAAATAGCTTCTACAAACACGATGACTAAACAAAAATACGTATTTCTCATTCATGTCACTGATCAGTGGGGGTGGTGGTAATGAGACAGGCTCTCTTCTATGCAATATTTCTTTTTTCAGTTTGTGACTTTGCCCTCTTCTAAGTCCTCAGAGTCCTCTCCATTCAGGTTGCAAAAGGGCATGGTGGATGGCTGTGAAAGCATGAGAAACGCACTTGAAAATTTGTATGGCTCATGCTAGGTGGGCACACATAACTTTTCTTACATTCTATTGGCCAAAACTCAATCAAGGGGCCATGGCAAATACATTAATCACTTACAGTGTGTAAGCCAAGTACACAGCATAGTTATACATAACTGGAAGAGGGACTGAGAAATACGAGAGGTCTTTAAAAAGTTTGTGGAAAATGCACAGTGTGAAAAACTGGCTTTCAAGATGTTTTTGTACCAAATTACACATATCTCTTAATTCAACTTTTTTGCATGAGCTTTTTGAACTAACCATGTGTAGTGCTGTTGTGCCCAGAGGAAGGGTGGGCTACAGATATTGGTGGGTAGAAGCGATGTATGCCCCAGTGAGGCTCTGACCTGCTGAAGTGTTCATTCTTAGTAGACTCTTCTCCTTGTAGTGCAACATCTTACATTTATTGGCACTAAAGTTGTTGTTTTAATCTTCCCTCTGTCATCCTTTGTTTTTATTTTATAATCTATTCAAAACTCTCCTGGGAAAGAAAGAGGCTATTTTTGGACTCCCTCAACTATAATATTTGGTGCACAGCCTAGGAACATTGGGAAATAAAACATAGGAGTTGAATAATAAATTGGGATGATTACAGAATTTAATTTTCTTTGAACTTTAAATCACAAGGGACAGTGAATATGATTTTGGACTTTAAATCCTTTGGACTTTAATATCTTGTACTTTAACTTAATCATTGAATTTAATCATTGAACTTTAATTTCTTTCCAGGAAATTCATGATGAGAAGGGGTTCATATTCATATCTGGAACATCTTGTAATTGGTATTTTATTGCTGGAGTATCTTAATGTTGTCATTGAATTTCACTATAGAACTTGTAACAGTCTACATTTAAAGCGACCACATAATTTATCACCCAATCTAGGATAGAATTGAGGGAGAAAAGAGACTGTATTAATAATTATACTTGGACAACAGGTAAAACTGGACTGTCTTAGGTGAATTGGGATGTATGCTTACTCTAGCTATAGTGGGCAGTGTGGAAGGACATAATTAGTAAAGAGAAATGAGTAGGATATGGATTTCCAGGCTTGATGTAGATTTAATCAAGGGAATTTTCTGACTCGCAGGAGAACTCTATGGAGCTAAATTCTAACTTGTTCACTTGTAGTTCCAGAAGGATCATAATGAAGCTGAGTTAGTTAGGGTTCACGCAGGCTGGCAAAGAGAGACTACAGTAGGTATCTCTGACAAAGGGGACACAAGGCAAGGAATTGGTTTCACAGTGTTGGGGGGCTGGGAGAGCAACAAGGAGGGGTAACATACAGATTAATAATGCAGGAAGCTGCTGCCACCCCCAAGACTAGGGCAACAAAAGGAGAAAGCTAAAGTTATCCCAGGGGTTCAGAGGAGCTCCCCGGGGCTGGGGCTGGGAATTAGATGTTGCTAGTAACTGAGAAGAGGGTGAAACCGGTGCTTGGGAGACAGGAAAGAGGACACTTTTTTTTTTTTTTTTTGACAGGCAGAGTGGACAGAGAGAGAGAGACAGAGAGAAAGGTCTTCCTTTGCCGTTGGTTCACCCTCTAATGGCCGCTGCAGCCAGCACCGCGCTGATCCGAAGCCAGGAGCCAGGTACTTCCTCCTGGTCTCCCATGCGGGTGCAGGGCCCAAGCACTTGGGCCATCCTCCACTGCACTCCCTGGCCATAGCAGAGGGCTGGCCTGGAAGAGGGGCAACCGGGACAGAATCCGGTGCCCTGACCGGGACTAGAACCTGGTGTGCCGGTGCCGCAGGTGGAGGATTAGCCTATTGAGCCGTGGCGCCGGCAGGAAAGAGGACTCCATCATCTCCCCAAGTGATGTCCTTCCTTCCATTCTTCTGTCTCCCATTAGCAGACCCAAGAGGAGGCCAACTATTGTGGGAGTCTGAGAAACATGGTTTGCTGAATCACAGCCCTAGCATCAAGAGTGCATGGAAGGGTGGTCTTGGGGCTGAGAAATAACGGGGAAATGAAGGGCACAGGAACTGTGGCTCGCCCCGGGGAAGACAGAGCAGAGAGTCTGGAAGGAACTTCTGATATCTGCCTCTGGGCATCCCTACAGCCCGGGCTGGCCATCGGCTTAAGCTGAGAAAACACAGTAAGGGGATGTCTGTGTGTGTCGGGGGGGGGGGGGGTCCTTCTTTTCTATTTCTAATATTTTTTCATGAGGACTTGTTATATTCCCATATTCTATTTACCCTTCAATCCCCCAGGGGAGGAGGGTGGCCTAACCTTGAATTCATGAATTTGACCAAAGACTGTGCATACTTAGTTCAACCTTCCTTCTCTTGACAGCAGGCTGCCTGTAGGAAGCTAACACGCTCTTATGCCTGTCCTTATGTACATCTTATTTGCTCACTCATTCAACTTATGTTTATGGGGACCTACACTATTCCTAGCACTGTTCTGGTCTTTGGGGATACGACAGTGAGCAAAACAGATGAAGTTCCTGGCTTCATGGGAGATACAGACAATAAACATTAAATATAACCCACAAGCACATTAGATACTATGTTCAAAGGTGATAGATGCTACTGCAAAAGAATAAATCCAAAACAGTCAAGGGAATGAGGAATGATTGGCTGCCGGTTGCAGCATTAAACCAGGTAGTCTGGGTGTGTTACCTCGAAACTGTCATCTGTGCAAACATTCAGAGAAGACAAGTGAGTTGGACAAACAGATGTGTGTGTGTATTGGGGAGGCGGTGTGGTGCATTCTTGGAGGGTGAAGAGCTCTGCAAAGCCCAGCGTGTGTCGTACTTGGTGCATTTGAGGTACAGCAAGGAGGCCAGTGGAGCTGGAATGGAGAGAGTGATGGGGACAGCAGGAGCGAAGAGATCTGAGAGTACAGGGGGGATGGTCAGAGGCCCAACAAGAGGATGGGTGCTGTTGGTTGCCCATCCTTAGAACCGTATCAAGTACCATAGGCTTTGATGGTGAACACTTGCCATTCTCTTCCTCAGTCCAAGCAAGCACTGCCCGCAGTCTGGGGCAGCTGTGCGTACAGGCTGGCCACCGCCGCGGAGGCAGTTTTCATCACTGGTAGAATCTGCCGAGGTGTTGACTGGCTGAGCAGAGCCTCAGTCAGCACTGGCTTTCATCAGCGCTTCAATCAGCTCCGCAAACAGAGAGGACCGGTCTCCAAGCTTGTCCACATCGCCCGCCTACGCTTTGTAACACATCAGTATCACAGCAATGGCTGTACATTGGCAGCCAATGGAGAACATTGTTTTTCTTTACAGACGCAGCCACTGAAATGTGATCCAGAAGTGGTGTGGGGGTGACAAGCCAACACCCTGAGAATGTTTCAGGTTTTTTGTAAGGTTAACACTATTTTCAGGACCAGGAATTTGGCCTAGTGCTTAAGATGCTGCTTGGGATGCCTGCATTCCGTGTTGGAGGCAGGGCTTGGGTTAAAGTCTCAGCTCTGCTCCCTCTTCCAATTTCCTGCCAATGCACACTCTGGGAGGCAGCAGGGAATGGCTCAAGTGTTTGGGTCCTTGCCACCCGTGTGAGAGGCCTGGATTTAATTCTGGGCTCCTAGCATTGGCCTGGCCTAGCTATTGCATGCATTTGGGAAATGAACTAGTGGTTGGGAGATCTCTGTTTGTCTGTCTGCCTTTCAAATAAATAAAATGAATTCATAAAAATTTTAGAACACTATTTGCATAACAACTTTAAGGCATTATTTGCATTTGTCGTTTTCTCTTGTGTACTATAGAAATTTCCAAAGGTTACTTGGCATGTACAGCACAACAGATTAAGTGCAGAAGCAGATTAAAATACTCCTTTTTTTTGCTAACTACATATTTGTGTGAGGCCCGATTTTCTTTATATATTTCCATCAAAACAACATATTGCAACAGATTGAATGCAGAAGATATGGAAATCCAGCTGTCTTCTATTAAGTCAAACTTAAAGAGATTTGCAAAAATTAAAATGATGTCATTCTTCTCATTGAAATTTTTTTGAAATACAGTAACTTTTCCTATTAGATATATTTTTGCTAGTGTATAATGTGCTTAGTATTATTTTTAAATGATTCCTAAAAATATTAAAAATGTCCCTGGTTTTAAAGATTAATGTACTAAACATCAATGGACATAATCGACATGAACAAGCATACAAGATTTGTTTTATCTTTTGAAGCCTGAATGTTTGAGAACGGCTGCTACAGAGAATCTGATGTGGTATCACATCTACGCGTTATGCCACAGCCCTCCAGAGACCTCTTTGGGGGCGTCCTTCCTTGTTCCAAGGCATTACATAAACACATGTATGTATTTCCCAATTTGGCTCTTTTGTGTGTCTATAGGCATGCATAATGTCTTTAGATTAAGGCCTATTTTCATGTAAAGAATGCTTTCAATCAGAAACTGAAGAATTACTGATGGCCTCAGTTTATCAATAGGTATCTGGATAGTTGCAAGGGGTGGCAGAGTTGGCTTCTTAGGAGAACATACTGTTCTCCGATGGCCCCAGGGGAACTGGATTGATGTAGCAAAGGGAGCCTGTGGAGTTCCCAGCCACAGAACTTAAGCTCCAACCCCCAGAAGAGCTGCACTAGAGCCACTGCACTAGAACCATCTGCATTGGTTGTTATAAATAGAGATTTCCAAAGAAACAAAAAGAATCAGGATCTCTGGAGCTGGGGATCCAGACATCTGTTTCTGTGTATTTTTTTTAACTCCTTGGGTGATTCATGATGAAATTGGCTTCGGAATCCTTTTATCAGCCTCCTCCATGTCTGACAGGTAGTTACCGAGATGTGTGAGTTGCGTTGTTTGCCTCAAATATGTCTCCAAGTCTCCTGACGCAGGCCCAGAGTACCTGCCTTTGGGGATTAGCTCCTTGGAGTTGGGTAGCTCTGTCTCCAGCATTCCTGGTGCACGGAAAACCCTCTCTGGGGGGTGCTGCATTCGGCTGTGCTCGGGGAGTAACGTCTTAGTGGGGGTGTTATACACCTGCTCCACCCAGAGCACTGAAGAAGGGCAGGGAGACTGGGGACAAGCAGCAGGAGACGTTTTAGGATGGGGACGGAAATGGGAGACCAGGAGCAAGAGCTAAAGGGCTGCAGGGCCCCTTGTCAGGCAGGAAGCAAACAGGAGATGGATATTGATTTCTGCTGAACTGAGTCACAAGGCTTTGCAGAGGAGCCAAGATGTTGCTTCAGACTTTGAAAAATGTTGGCATCAACGCTCGCGCTATCGCTGGATGCTCACGACAGATGATGGCTCTTGATGCGGAGAAGGGAGAAGGATCTTTCAGCTGTCTACGCTCTTTCTGCGTGTAACTGAGACCCGGTGGTCACCTCCCTCTTTCTAGTCTGGCTGCCTTCTCTGCCATAGCTCCAGAATAAATGAACACCCTTGAGCCCGACACTCAGAGCAAGCAATGGCCTCCTGCCACCCCTGTGCTGAGTGTCCAAACGCACCTCGCTCCCTCTCCACAAAGGGGCTCCAATGTGGAGTCTGATGAAAAGGAATTCTCTTGTTTTGCTTTAGAGTTTTATTGTATCATCTATCTCTCTATCTACCTACCTACCTATCTATCATCTAATCTGCCTACCTATCTGCAGTGCCAAACATGATAGTTTAATGTTGACTAGTTCAGAACTTTATAGAAATGGAACCATATGGTATATCTTGGTGTCTTTCTCCTTACCGTTATATTATTTGAAAAGATTTTTTTCATATCATTTCAAGCAGCTGTGGCGTCTCCATTATCTGTCTCACTATAAACTATTCCAGAGGTACACCATACTTTATTTCTCTTTTATTTGATGGGTATTTGCTTTGTCTCTAATTTGGTGCTATTATACTCAATGGCATTATAAATGTCCTTTCATGTGTATTATGGTACACATAATTGTATATGTATGTAGGGCATGTACTCAGAATGGAATTTCCAGGTTACAAGGGATAAGAAACTTCATTTTACCAGTGAAAGGCACATCTCACCAGAGCGTGATGAGAATTTCCGGTACTTCACATCCTCGCTAACCTGATATTGTCAGTGTTTTTAGTTTTTGCCAGTCTGGTGGGTAAATATTTATGTCTCAGTGTGGTTTAAATTACTTACTTGCTCATGCTTTTTTTAAATGTATATTTAGATCTAGTTTTTTTTTTAAGATTTATTTATTTATTTGAAAGTCAGAATTACAGAGAGGCAGAGGCCGAGTGAGAGAGAGAGAGGTCTCCCATGTGCTGGTTCACTCCACAGATGGCCGCAGTGGCTGGAGCTGCACAGATCTGAAGCTGGGAGCCAGGAGCTTCCTCTGGATCTTCCATGTGGGTGCAGGGGCCCAAGGACTTGGGCCATCTTATACTGCTTTTCCAGGCCATAGCAGAGAGCTGGATCGGAAGTGGAGTAGCCAGGACTTGAACTGCAGGCAGCAGCTTTACCTGCTACGCCACAGCACTGGCCCTGCTCATGCTTTTTAATGAGATTAAACACCTCTTTTCATGTCTCATGATCATTCGGGTAACTTTTTTCCTAAGTCAAGTATTGCTCATTTTGTATTTGTGTTGCCTTTGTCCTACTGAACCATGTGAGTGTTCACTATTCTAAGTATTAGGTCTTTATCAGTTACAAATGTTGTGAATGTAATTTGTCTTTTCACATTTTTTTATGTCTTTTGGTGAAAAAAATTTCCACTTTTAAATAATCAATCTTATCAGCATTTTCCTTTATGAACAGTAATCTTGTGCTTTATTTACAAGCTCCTTTCTTTCCCTGATATGTTAAAATATTCCTTATATTGTTTCTTCAAAGTTTTTTTGTCTTTTGTGCTTAGATGTATAATTTAGATCCTCCTGGAACTCATTTTACACATAATCCAATAGTCATTCATCTTAATTTTTCTCATATAAATGCCCAATTCCCTAGCATCATTCATTGCAAAGAATATCCTTTCCCAATTCTTTTAAAATGCTATTAATGAAATAAATCAAACTTTCCTGTATGTGCCATTTATCTCTCACTCTCTTTCTCTCTCTGGCCTCTTTATATTACATTTGTATTGTTTATTTGAGAGGGAGAAAGAAGGAGGGAGGAGCGAGATGGGCAGAGAGAGAAAGAGAGAGTGACAGAAGAGTGCACTCCCATCCATGGGTTCCCTCCCCAGATTTGCACCATGGCTGCGGCTGGACTATTTTTCTATTCCACATTTCAGTGTGTCTGCTTTAGAGCTAATAACACAGCCCCATCACTATCACTTCATGATAAGCTTTGATATATGGTTGGTCAAACTCTCCCACTGTTTTTCTTCTTAGTTAAGAATGTCTTGTTATAGCATTAAGCCTCAGTGTACAGCACATTAAGGACAGAAATCCTACATGAGGAGTAAGTGCACAGTGACTCCTGTTGTTGACTTTACAAATTGACACTCCTGTCTATGGCATCAGTAATCTCCCTATGCACCAGTCGTGAGTTTCCAAGGCTATGGAAGCCCCTTGAGTTCTCCGACTCTTATCTTGTTTAGACAAGGTCATAGTCAAAGTGGAGGTTCTCTCCTCCCTTCAGAGAAAGGCACCTCCCTCTTTGAAGACCTGTTCTTTCCACTGGGATCTCACTCACAGAGATCTTTTTGCCAGAGTGTCTTGGCTTTCCATGCCTGAAATACTCTCATGGGCTTTTCAGCCAGATCCGAGTGCCTTTAGGGCTGATTCTGAGGCCAGAGTGCTATTTAGGACATCCGCCATTCTATGAGTCTGCTGAGTATCTCACTTCCCATGTTGGATCACTCTCCCCTTTATTTATTCTATCGGTTAGTGTTAGCAGATACTAGACTTGTTTATGTGCTCCCTTTGACTCTCAGTCCTTTCATTATGATCAATTGTGAACTGAAATTGATCACTTGGAATAGTGAGATGGCATTGGCACATGCCACCTTGATGGGATTGAATTGGAATCCCCTGGTATGTTTCCAACTCTACCAATTGGGGCAAGTCAGCCCGAGCATGCCCCAAATTATACATCTCTTCCCTCTCTTATTCCCACTCTTATGTTTAACAGGGATCACATTTCAGTTAATTTTCAACACTTAAGAATAACTGTGTGATAATTACAGAATTAAACCAGTCATATTAAGTAGAACAGACAAAAAAAAATACTATGAGGGATAATGTATTAAGTTGTCCATTAGCAGTCAGGGCTATGCTGATCAAGTCACCATTTCTCATAGTGTCCATTTCACTTCAGGAGGTTTCCTTTTTGGTGTTCAGTCAGTTGTCATGGATCAGGGAGAACATATGGTATTTGTCCCTTTGGGACTGGCTTACTTCACTCAGCATGATGTGTTCCAGATTCCTCCATTTTGTTGCAAATGACTGGATTTCGTTGTTTCTTACTGTGGTATAGTATTCTAAAGAATACATATCCCATAATTTCTTTATCCAGTCTACCATTGATGGGCATTTAGGTTGGTTCCAGGTCTTGGCTATTGTGAATTGTGCTGCAATAAATATTAGGGTGCAGACCGCTTTTTTGTTTATCAATTTAAACTCCTTTGGGTAAATTCCAAGGAGTGGGATGGCTGGGTTGAACGGTAGGGTTATCTTCAGGTTTCTGAGGAATCTCCAGACTGATTTCCATAGTGGCTTGACCAGTTTGCATTCCCACCAACAGTGGGTTAGTGTCCCTTTTTCCCCACATCCTCGCCAGCATCTGTTGTTGGTAGATTTCTGTATGTGAGCCATTCTAACCGGGGTGAGGTGAAACCTCATTGTGCTTTTGATTTGCATTTCCCTGATTGCTAGTGACCTTGAACATTTTTTCAGTATATTTCACTTTGTGTTTCTATGGGGGTGCAAACGATTGAAATCTTTACTTAATGTACACTAAACTGATCTTCTGTAAAAAAAAAAAAAAGAAAGAAATTATCAATTCCCAACTTGACTCTCACTGGGATTAAACATGACAATAGGTCTGATCTGATTTCATCATCATTTAAAAGAATCATCTATTATTTTTCACTTTATGTTTCTGTGTGGGAGCAAACTGTGGAAATCGTTACTTAAGGTATACTAAGCTGATCTTCTGTATATTAAGATAATCGAAAATGAATCTTGATGTGAATGGAAGGGGAGAGGGAGTGGGAAAGGGGAGGGTTGTGGGTGGGAGGGACGGTATGGGGGGGAAGCCATTGTAACCCATGAGTCATACTTTGGAAATTTATACTCATTAAATAAAAGATTAAAAAAAAAAGAATGTCTTGGCTATTTTTTTTTAAATTTATTTTATTTATTTGAAAGACAGAATTACAGAGAGAGCTAGAGACAGAGAGAGAGGTCTTCCACCCGCTGGTTCACTCCCCAGATGGCTTAAATGGCCGGAACTGTGCCGATCTGAAGCCAGGATCCAGGAGCTTCTTCCAGGTCTCCCACAAGGGTGCAGGGGCCCAAGGACTTGGGGCCATCTTTTACTGCCTTCCAGGCCACAGCAGAGAGCTGGATTGGAAGAGGAGCAGCCGGGACTAGAACTGATGCCCATATGGGATGCCGGCACTTCAGGCCAGGGCTTTAACCCACTGCGCCACAGCGCCAGCCCCTTGGCTATTCTTTTTTTTTTTAACTTTTATTTAGTAAATATAAATTTCCAAAGTACAGTTTATGGATTACAATGGCTTCCCCCCAACTCGCACCCCTCCCATCTCCCGCTCCCTCTCCCCTTCCATGCACATCAAGATTCATTTTCAATTATCTTTATATACAAAAGATCAATTCAGTATATATTAAGTAAAGATTTCATCAATTTGCACCCACACAGAAATACAAAGTGTAAAATACTGCTTCAGTACTAGATATAGCATTACTTCACATCGGACAACACATTAAGGGCAGATCCCACATGAGGAGTAAGTACACAGTGACTCCTGTTGTTGACTTAACAATTTGACACTCTTGTTTATGGCGTCAGTAATCTCCCTAGGCTCTAGTCATGAGTTGCCAAGGCTATGGAAGCCTTTTGAGTTTGCTGACTTCGATCTTATTCAGACAGGGCCTTAGTCAAAGTGGAAGTTCCCTCCTCCCTCCAGAGAAAGGCACCTCCTTCTTTGATGGCCCCGTTCTTTCCACTGGGATCTCACTCGCAGAGATCTTTCATTTAGGTCTTCTTCTTCTTTTTTTTTTTTCCCAGAGTGTCTTGGCTTCCATGCTTGAAATACTCTCATGGGCTCTTCAGCCAGATCCGAATGCCTTAAGGGCTGATTCTGAGGCCAGAGTGCTATTTAGGACATCTGCCATTCTATGAGTCTGCTGTGTATCTCACTTCCCATGTTGGATCATTCTCTCCCTTTGTGATTCTATCAGTTAGTATTAGCAGACACAAAAGTATTCCTAATAGTTTTCACTTCCCTATAAATCTTAGAGGTACTTTGTCACAGTCTCCAAAATTCCTGTTATCAGCTTGATTGGCATTGCACTGAATCTTTATAGTTCCATTTTAGAAGAGTTGATTAATTTGTGATATTAGTCTTCCAAATAACAATCATGATGTTTTTAATATTTAATTTGTTTTTCTTTAATATTTCTTAATAGTATTATGGTTTCTCCACAGACAGTTGCACACATTTGTGAATTTATTCCTAGAAACCTCATCTTTTAAGGTATTATAAATAACAAAAATTAATTTTCTACTTATTGCTAATTTGTGGAAATGATATTGATTTCTGTATATTGAGTTTATGTCCTGAAACCTTATTAAACTTTCTGGTTAATTCTAATAATTTATCTGCATATTATTTTGGATGTTCCACTGTGTAATTATATCACTACTGTCAGTTTTTATTATTCATTGCCAAGCCATATATCATTTGTCTTATTTTTTTTTTCTTACTTTCCTGCTTCCAGTGGTGTCTCAGTGCAATGCTAAAAGAAGTGATGATGCTGGCATTCTCCACTGCTGCTTTATTTCAAAGGGAACCCCTTCAAAGTTTCACCTTCAAAGTTGCCACCAGTTAGGTGTTTTGTGCATACATTTCAGAGTTTTAGGGAATTTCCTTATATTCCACACTTGCAAATATATTTTATCATGCCTGAAGGCTGAACAATTTTGTCAGGCATTTTTCTTGCATCTATCAAATTGATAATGTTATTTTTACCCTGTAATCTATTAAGGTAATGAGTTGGATAATTTTCTAATATTAAGCCGACATTGCCTTCCTGGCATAAATCCAGTTTGATCATATCTGCTGGCTTCATTATATTCATTTTTTAAAAGTTTTATTTAATGAATACAATTTTCATAGGTACAACCTTAGGAATATAGTGGTTTTTCTCCCCATACCCACCCTCCCACCCTCCACTCCTGTCCCATCACCTACTCCCTCTCCCATCCCATTCTTCATTAAGATTCATTTTTAATTAACTTTATATACAGGAAACCCACTCTATATTAAGTAAAGATTTCAACAGTTTGCACACACACACACATACACACACAACATAGACAGAACTGTTTGAGAATGAGTTTTGCAGTTAATTCTCATAATACAACTTATTAAGGACAGAGGTCCTACATGGGGAGTAGGTGCACAGTGACTCCTGTTGTTAATTTAACAATTAACACTCTTATTTACAGCCTCATGATATTCTGCTAAATTCGATTGCTGGTATTTTTTTCAAAGTTTTGTATTTATTTTCATGGCAAAATTGACTTGTAGTTTTCATTCTTGCAATGTCTGTAGGGTTTTTGTTTTAAGGTTTTTTTTTTTTTTCTCTAATAAATCATCTTAGAAGTCACTGTTTTCTGTACTCCTAGAGAGATTGTAAAATGAGAGTTGAGAGAGCTCACCGACGAAAGCATGTTCTTTCTTCGGTAGTGATGGTGCCATCCGGATTTTCTGTCTTTTTGCATCAACTTTAGCCAATTGTCCAGTTATTATTTTCCGTTGCTTAGACACAACTTGCCATAACATTCTCTTCCCGTCTCCCCCCAGCCCCAGGGAGCGTGGTGGCAGCCTCGGAGCCTCGCTGCCGAGTTGTGCTTTCTCCTTCTCCTCCTTTGCGCAGTCTCAGCAGAGGCTGATTCATTTCATTAGTTTCCCAAGAATGGAATTTTATCTTTGTTGAGACTTTTTGTTACGTTTGTTTTCCATTAATTTCACTTCTACTCTTCTTGTCTTTCTTCTACTTCCTTTGTGTTTATTTTCGTGAATTTTTCTACCTTCATGAGAAGGATGATTTGTTTACTGGTTTCCCTTTAAGTATTGTATCATCTGGGCCGGCGCCGCGGCTCAATAGGCTAATCCTCCGCCTGCGGCGCCGGCACATCAGGTTCTAGTCCCGGTCGGGGCGCCGGATTCTGTCCCGGTTGCTCCTCTTCCAGTCCAGCTCTCTGCTGTGGCCTGGGAAGGCAGTGGAGGATGGCCCAGGTCCTTGGGCCCTGCACCTGCATGGGAGACCAGAAGCACCTGGCTCCTGGCTTCGGATCAGCACGGTGCGCCGGCCGCGGCGGCCATTGGGGGGTGAACCAACGGTAAAGGAAGACCTTCCTCTCTGTCTCTCTCTCTCTCACTGTCCACTCTACCTGTCCAAAAAAAAAAAAAAAAAAAAAGTATTGTTTCATCTGTATCCCACACATGTTGCTATGTAATACTTCTATTAGTTTTTCAGCAAGTTTTGTCTGGTTTGACCATAAGTTCCTTGGTCTATATATTTCTGAATTTCCACTCCTCTGGGAATTTTCTAGTTATCATCCTACTCTTGAGTTCAAGCATAATTGCATTGTGATCAGAAAAACCAGCTGCGTGAGCTGAATCTTGTGGAAGACTGGAAGCTTGCATTACAGCCTGGTAAGTGATCAGCTTTGGTAACTGCATCACGTGTGCTTGGGACAAACGCTCACTTAGGGCTGGGAGGGTGAAGTTGTTCAAATTGTCCAGATCACTCCTAAATTTTGTCTGCTTTAATCATTGGAATCATCTGTAATAAAATTCCCCACCATGGCTGTGGATTTTCTGTTTGTCTTAGAGTTCTGGAAGCTATTTAAATTATTATTTTGAAAACATGTTTTTAAAGGCATAGAAATTTAGAATTATTATTTTACTTTAATAAACTAAAGCACTTATTGTTACAAAATGTTCCTATTTCATGCTATTAATATTTTTGATCTTAAAGTTGCTTTAGTCTTTTAGTCTTTATATTAATATAGGCAACCAACTTTCTTTGGGTTACCGTTTCTGTGGAATACTTTGGACTAATTTTTTTATTTTCAAACTTTCTGTATCTTTGTGTTTTAGGTATGCCATTTGTAAATTACATAGTTATTTAAAAAACTGGTCTAAAAATCCTTGATTTTTATCAGGAACATTTAATCTCTTCCCATTTATTATAATTACTTATATATTTGGATTAAAAAAATCTGCCAGCTTCGTATGTACTTTCTATTTGTCCCAGCTGTTCCATGTTTCTGTATCTCCCTCTTCTTGCCTTATTTTGGATGGTTTGAGTGGTTTTCTTTATTTTTAAGTGATAGACAAAAACTGTACAGATAATTCCTGTGTTATTGCAGCACTATTCACAATAGCCAAAATGCAGAATCAACCAAAATATCCATCAACAGATGAATGGGCAAAGAAATTGGGCATATATCCACAATGAAATCGTATTCAGCCATAAAAGATGAAATTCTGTCATTTGCAACAATATGGATGAAACAAGATGAAATGAGGCAGACAGAGAAAGACAAGTGCCACATGTTCTCATTCATACATGGAAAATACAATAGCTGATGTCACAGAAGTAGAGAACAGAATAGGTATTATCAGAGGCTGGGCAGTATGGGAGCATAGAAGGATAGGGAAAGTTTGAGTGATTTTATCATCCAATTTTCATTCTTTTTTAGTTTGAAATTTTACCCTTCATATTTGTATTCTTTAAGTGATTACGCTGGTATGATAACAAGCATTCTTAGGTATCAATGTCTAATCTTAATCCAATTTTACCATCATTCATGGTAATTCAAGGACGCTGAAACAACTGAACTTGGTTCAGTCCCCTGCAGATGTCATTGTTTTGTGCAGGACTATTAGTGTGGAGTAACCTCTTTGCAACTGCTTTACAAAAAACCGTAAGACTGTCCACTTTAACCTTCAACAAGCCAGGATTTGCACTTAAAAGTGTAAACTGGGCCAGCCCTGCTGTGGATAGCAGAGTCTTAGAATGCAATTATAGATAAATGAGGCATGGATTTTCATATTTCAAAAAAAATCCAGGAGGTTGGCACCTGAACAGTTGGAGCCATCTTTTTTCAATCAAATATAATTGAAAATCTTTTGGGAACACTAGTAGATCAGCATTTAAGATGAGTTACACTCAAATGGTGACAAAAAACAAGAACTGGAGCTGCCAACGGGTCTACTGCTCACGCATGATTCTAGAGGAGCAGAATCACTTTTATTTTTTGCTAAAAATACATGTGCTTTGCTGTTGCCTCAGCAGACCCAGGCTTGGGGTCCTTTGTGACAGTGTGGGTGCTGAAGGCAGAGGCAAGGTCATTTCTGTTTTCAGAGGTGTTGGAATGAAGCTAGGAAGGAAAGTTAAGATGCATGTAGGTCTCGTTTAAAAGGGACACTTTATTTTTCACAATTAATCACAAATGAAAGCCATTAGAAAGTTATTACCACTTTCTGCGGGAAAAAAGGTAGGAGATGTTGCTTGGTGAAATTAAATTTCAATTAAATTATGCTCCACATATGTTCTGAAAGCGTAGAAGTTTTAACATTCATATTTCATTTAGTTCAGCAAAGTGGGAACACTTTTTTCTAATGTGGCTGAATATATTAAACATACCTCCTCTTGTTATCCTAAATTTCCACCTGTCCCTGAAACGTGGTGATAATGTAAGCAGAGGTCTTTGACATCTTACTGCAGAAATAAGTCCCCATGGTTTGTAAACCACCCTGCTGGCTTCTCTGACCCCGTTTGAGCATCAAAAGCTACAAACAGTGGCGTCATAGCCCTAAACTTCTAATTTCCTCTGAGACCTCAAACTATATCTCCCGGCTGGGTAATGATATTTATGAGTTCACAGTGAAAGATAGGGAAGTCACACTAACGCAAAAATGACTCAGCAACAAGGCGCTGAGTCATTGATCCCGGGGAAAAGAATTCCAGAAGTTCTCACTCAGGATGTCACTGAAACCGACACAGCCTGTGTCTGTGAGGAGCCTCCACGCCAGCCTTATGTTGTCCCCATTTACGGATGAGACCGTGGACACCCAGACACAGGAAATGATTTGCTTAAGGTCATAAGACTAATAATGACCAGAGTTCCCATAATGTTTAAATTATGCTTCCCCACGCTCAGCAAATACACGGAGATGCGGATTCCTGATTCATTCCATGCAAAACGAGGTTCATATTAACAGCAGCTTATCCTGCAGCAGCCTGGCCCACCATCTCCCCGACCTCCAGCCCACAGTCCCACCACTACAGCGCGCCATTCACAGATCTGAGCGCACGAAGCCCCTCATTTCATCCTCTCCTTCACATTAGGAGTTGATTGATGGCTGAGGTAGGCATGTGACATCTTTTGCAGACCAGAACTTGACAGAGATGGAAAGCATCTGTCAGGAGACCCTGGGCCTCCTGTACGGCTGTCTAGGACGCTCGCCAGATTTTGCTCTGTTAATTGGCTTCTGTGCAGGCAACTATTTTGGCAACAATTCCACGGGTCTTCTGTGGCACATCTTGATTTAAAGTGAAATGCTGAAAAGCACTTCCCGACCACTGACAGCTTCCAGGGTTGCTCAAGTTTTGCTGATTGCAAAGAAGGAGGCAGTCTTCAAAAACAGTCATGTTGATGTAAAACCAGATGAATGAGGCCCCTCAAATTCTGAGAGCAATTCCTCAGAGGGGTGGCCTCCAAGGAGTCTGATTCTGCCCAAACAGACTCTTTTCCTAAGGTCAAGTGGAATCAGAAGGGCAGTTTATGGCAAACATTCCACTATGACTTTACACATGCACTTTGAGTTGACCCCATAAAGAAAAATGAATTGCAATTAAAATATACTGAAAATTTTAATGACTGCACTAACAGTAGATGGGAGAAAGAGAGAGAGAGAGAGAGAGAGAGAGAAGAGAGAGATAAACTCTGAATAATTCTGGGAAGGAGGATTTTGCCAAGGAGATTTTAATGTCAAGAATGTATGTGATTCTAAAAATAAGGCGCTCACACGCATCCCAGAGCCGTGGGTGGGGATGTATACATAATCAAATTAAATTATTCCATTTCCACTTATGGAAAAACCTGATGGAAGAAATTGGCTGGAAACCATTTAGTCATATTTCACTCGGATTCCACTTATAAATACCAAACTCCAGTTCTGTCAAAACAAGCCCCACCAGCATTTCCCGGCTGGGGTTTCAGATAGACAAAGGCTGCAACATGCAGAAGGGATAAAGAGGAGATAGCAACATCAAGCCTGGAAAAGCCACAGGGATTTGGCTCCCAGCTAAAGAGAGGGCTGCAGGCGCTCAAGTGGGAAGAAGCGTCCCTGAGGTGCGAGGGAGGGAGCGCAGTGTGGCCCGAAGGTTGGATGTAGAGGGAGGAGCCTGCAGAGAGCTTCAAAGACAAGTGAGTTCCAGGTCTCAGCTCTCTGATATCGGAGGGCAGGGCGCCATGGCTTCTTAGCACAATTTTTTTTCCCTATCAGAGAAAATATCCTTCAATTTCAATCTTGTTCGGGGGGCCGGCAGTTGTGCTCTTTGTGCAAATCATTTGTTGATACAATGGGAGTGTGAACTTGACTGCTGCCAACACATCCATCTGCAAAGCAGGCTATCTGCAGAGGAGGTGCAAAGAGCCAATGCCTGGAAATGGATTTGTTGGCATTATAAGGACAAGCATCTTGGCTACAGTCACCAAAGCTCCAATCCAAAGCTTGTGGAAAAAAAAAAACCTCTAGACTTGGTTAAGTCTTTTATTTACTCCTTAAACTGTAATTAGAAAACTAATGTATAACCTTGCTTGTTTTATCCCCTCAGCTTGTCTGTCTCCTCAGCTCCTCTGAGCCAGGACCATGGGCCAATGATGTCTCTGCCCATTGTATTCAGGTGCTCACAGTAGGAAGGAGAGCTCAAAATGGTGAGGAAGGGAAGGGGCAGGGTATTTCCTGGCCGGCTTTATTCGAATAGCTGGTGAGTTTTTGCGGGCCAATACTTGTCAATGCAGGTGAAACATCTGGCTGGAATGTCTGCCTCGTGCTGTGCCCAAGTGATGACGAGATCAGGGTGGAGAAGTCAGCTCAGGCTCCATGCACGTGCCCAAGCCGACGGCAGGGACTCAGGTGAGCTGAGGGGGTTCAGTGTGGCACTGTCACTGCTCCAGGCTCTAGAGGAATTCTGGCTTGGCCAGAGTCTGCATCTCATGCCTCTCAGTTCTCTCCCGGCAGGTCATTCTGGAATCCTGTGACCTCCGCTCCCTAGAGAAAGTCGGAATAAAGGAGGGAAGGAAAACATTTGCCCTGGTGAAAGTGATTACAGATGTTAAGAGAGAATGCTTATGGAGAACGCAGTAAAAATCTGACAGCTATATAGGCACGTCTGTGTGACACTCGCACCTTTCTCCTCCATCCTCTTCACCAAAGCCCTGACCAACAGGTAGACATACTATTAGCCCCACTTTACAGATGAGGAAAGTGAGATTTGTGGAGGTTAAATGACTTGCATGGCCACACATAGCTGTAAATAGGCAATGGCAAAAATTGAATCTCAGCCGTTGGCATTAACCCACAAGCCTTAAACCATTCTATCTCCCGTGAATTTCAGCATCTCTCTGTAGCTTTTGTAGGAAAACAACTGAAAAATGGCAGAACAATAGTAGTTGTTGGGAGGATTTAACTTCAGCTGTGTTACTAATTATTTATATAAGCCCAGCAGTGTCACTAAACCTCCATAAGCCTTATTTCACTAACCTGTAAAATGATAATAAAACTCTATGTCTTGCTATCACTCAGGATTATATTGAAGAGGTTCACATGGAGATTTAAATGAAAGAAAGATCTAAATGTGTCATGATTAAGGTGGTTGCTGTAGGAGGTGATATTGTCTAGGAAAAAGGGCATTGGCCACAGTCTGGGGCTGGGCTAGAATTTGTCACTCTAGCAGAAATCCTTTGACTCTCAAGTATTTCATATATAAAATGGGGATTCTGCAGCCTGCCATAGTTTTGAATAAGGAACATACACTTTAGAATTCAAGTGTGGTGGTTGACAGTGTTCAACTCAAGCAAGAGCACCTCTTACCTAAAAGGGAAACAGACGGTGCTGCTGAAGACACAGTAGATGAGGGGGTTGATGGCACTATTCAGTGCCGGCAGGTTCTGGATGATCACAGAGGCATAGAAACGCTCCTTGGTGTTTGGAAGGAGGTTGAAATTATCCAAAATGTCAAAGAGGAAATATGGACTCCAACAGCAGATGAAGGCTAGGGGAGAAGAGGGTCATTAGCATCACAGCAGGCCAGAGCTCAGGGGCCTCTCCTGGTTGGCCATGACTGGAGTTTCAACCAGTGAGTTCTTTGGCACCTGGGAGCTCTCAGAAATGTGAGAGTTGGGATAGGCTAAGGCTATTGTGTGTGCTGGCCTGGTTGGTGAGTTTACTTAAACCCACACATACATTTAAGTACAAACATACATACTGCAGTTTTTCTGCAGAGAAGGGCCTGGTTTTTCACTGTTGTTATTTCTTTACTGAAAGCCTGGAACTGCAGGATATGGCTACAGTTTCTCACCTAATACAATGCTGAGGAAAACCCAATAAATTCCTTTGGAAAATCTCTGGGAAAGAATGACAAATGTTTGACCAGATAATGACTTCAGGTTTTAGGGTATGGCAGGGGAAAGGGATGATCTCAATATTTTCAAAGCACAGCACCGTTTAATTACAATGTTCTCCATTTTCTTTTTCATAATTAAGAGTCTTTCAAGACAACATCCACTCAATCTCCACTGCAAATCAACTGGATCGTGTGACTTGGATTCTGTTTGATTCAAAGAAAATGATGACCTGGAGTGGGATGGTTAATTTACTGTGTTAATTTGACTGGGCCAACAGGATGCCCAGATATTTGGTTAACATTTTTTGTGGATGTATCTGTAAGTGTGTTCTAAGGGTGTATCCAGGTGAGATTAAGGTTTGAATCAGTAAAGTGACAAAAGTAGATTGCTCTCTCCAGTGTGGGTGAACTTCTTCCAATTTGTTGAAGACTTGAATAGAAGAAAAATGCTGAGTGTGAGAGAGGTTTCATTCTTTCTGATTAACTCTCTGAACTGTGACATTTATCTTCTGCTTTACCTTTGGATTCAGACTGGAACTTCAACTTTCCTAGTTCTCAGAACTTTCAACTCGAACTTGGACTAGAGTTTACACTGTTGGCTTCCCTGGATCTCTCGATCATCAGCTGTAGAGTTTGGGGCTTCTCATCCTTCATAATAATGTGAGCCAATTCCTGCTAATAAATCAGCATCTAACTGAATCTAACCCAATCAATGATCTGATCTAATTTAATCTGGTTATCCATCTTTCTATGTATCTATCATCTATCTGTGTCTATCTATTTATATCTATTTCCTATCTATATCTACAGTCTCCTATTTATCTGTAAAGCCTAGACTACTTCATGTTAATAAATCTGTATATTTTTCTATCTATCTATCTATCTATCTATCTATCTCTATCATCTATTATTATATCTATTTATTTGGAAAACCTAGACTAATATACAAAGCTACACACTCTTGGTTGACTGAATGTGCACATACAGTTCCATATTCTCTTACCACAATATCTGTACCCTCCTTTGTCACTTTCCTTAACCATAGGATTTTTCCTCAAAGTAGAAGTTTGGCTTCCTTGGACACCTGCAATGGGTATTCTATAACTTGCTGGGGAGTTTGGAACTGACTTCTGGCTTTCCCCAAAGCCTTGGCAATGTACTAAACCAGAGAAATTCAAACACAAAATCACTATGTATCTGGATCTGGGTGGTTAATTCCAACACTGGAACAAAAGCATGCTTCTGGGGCACAGAGAGGTAAAATTGCCTGGTTTGCTGGTGTACTGGCATTTGTATGTGATGAGTAGAGGTTTGGTTGTCTTGAGAATGCCAGTCCTGTGTGGCACAGGTATCCCAGCCAACAAAGACTTGTCCACACCTCACACATCCTTTGAATACCTTGTTTATAATTTTCTCAGCGTGGAAATTTGTTTTATCAATGAAAACATAATACTGAACTTTCCAGAAATGCAATTCCCTTGTAAATGGAGGAAAGATTACTCTTTAAATTTAGAACATTACCACTTTTTTGTTTACCTGCTCAGAAACTCAAGCCATTGACAGCAGTATTGGTTATATTTCTTATGTTTCCATGAAAATACACTATGCTGCTCTTCCTTTGTGGCTGTTACATAGTGCTGGGTATAAGCACCTGACTGCTTCTTTATTCCTCTAGTGTATGTATGCTCAAGTATTTACACATGAAAATCGGTATTGTTTTAATATGAATTATTTTATTGCTATTCTTCCATTATATTATTGGGAAGCACATTGTTTCTGAAGAATGGTGATGGGTAAGCAGTATTGTGCACTTTTATACAGTTCATTTCAGGATGCAATATCTGTTATAGAGAGGGCCATTGTGTTCTGATAGAAATGTTGACACTTGCTGACCCTCCTGTGGGCATCCTGCTTAAAGATGGAACGGATCCCACAGGGCCTGCGATATGGTTTCTGCTTAAAGGACTGTGCAGACCCTGGTACACATGTACAAGCATGCACTTCCTGGTCAACACCCAGGGAATGTGTATCTGTAATTCTGACTGGGAAGGCAAAAGAGTCTTTGATCCACCTTAGAAGGCTGTGAGAACGACTTCTCAGAGCCCTGGTGGGTTGTGGCTGCTTTTCGCTCTGTCAGCTTGCAGTCTTGCTTTGTGCCTATATGCTGCTGGCTGAGTCACACCGCGAGTGGTCTGTCTGGCATTTCACAGCTACGCTTCAGAAAGGGAAGATGGACGGTTCTACTAATTTGAGATGCAGCAAATGTGAGAGCTGTACTTTCTCAAGCTTTCAAGAGACGCTGGAGGGGCCGAGAGGCAGGTATCTGAGCTAAGTGGAAAGCACAGTGCCTTTCTTTTTACATATCTTCATCCAGTCATTCATTCATTTAACCAACATCAATTGAGTGGTGAGTGCATGACCTTATTTTAGATGCTGGAAATAATGGCATAAGACAAAAGCAAGGTCATTCTTCCCATGCATTTATTATTCCAGCAGAAGAGCTAGACAATAGAATATCAATATAAATCCTACAATGCCAGGTAAAAGTAGGAGCCATGAAGAAAACTAGGTAGTGTGAGACTAGAGAAGGACTACTTACAAAGACTCGTGGAGGAGGTCTCAGGGAGGTGGCCTTGTTGGGGAACAGAATGAGGCAAGGGAGTAAGCCATGCAACAGGCTGGGGTTCAATGCAGCAAGAGTGTATACTGACAAGAGAAAGACAAAGGAGGGGCAGAGACATGGGGGTGGAAGGGCAGATAAGGGAACCATAAGGGAGGGACTTGCAGTGACCTTGAAATCAAATATTCAGAAGAAATGGAATGCATTTCTATCTTCTCTTTGCTCATGAACTTCAGTCATGGAAAAGAGTGTGTCTTCAAAGATGAAACTGCGTCTTAGGGTGATGTAAGCATCAGCTTTAAAGAGGAAGGTCTTACTTCGATTTTCTCTAAAATATCCAAACCATAGCCTTGGTGAACAACTATGTTCATAAGGAGAGGGATTAGGAACAAAAATATCCACCCTGCCAGGAGTCACAGATAGACTCATACATTCCCCCCACCTTCCTTTCCAATTTGACAAAGGCAGAAGTGCCAATAGACAAATTCCTTTCTCACGTGGGCTTTCTGCCACTAGGTGCAAGTTGGGCTTTGGCGTGTTCACACAGTTCTGCAACAGAGGGAGGGATATTGCTTACCAAGAATGATGGCGGCACTATACTTGACAGCTTTGATTTTTGCCTTCGAGATGAGCCCTCGGTTGTAGCTGGTGCACAGTTTCCCATCTGCATATACAATAGGGGAACAGTAAAATGAAGTGCTCATGATGCCACAATTTATGTTTAGGCCAAGAGGAACGTCGAGGATCACACCCACAGTTTTCACAGGGACAGCCCCACTTATAGCCTGCTCGCCATGTCCAGAAAGTCCTTTGCAGACAACTGCAGGGTGAACACAGCTCTGGGCTGGTTGTTAGAAACTGCCCAGTTTGCAACTTCATGTAAGGTGCAAGTGCTAGAAGATGCCCATACTCTCTCAGGAGAGTTGGTCAGATAGCTTGATCCGTTTGCAGCTGGAACTAGATCATGGGACCACGGAGGGACTGAGGCTTTCTCCAGGCAGGGCTGTTCTCTGAGCTCCCGACTATATGGTGACACCCATACTGTTGCTTCAGCAACCTGAGAAAAGTTATTTTCTTAGAATAACTGCCCCAGATCAACTCATTCATCTAACTCAGAGACTCCACTCTCAATGAAAGCTCAAGCCAAGGCTAACAAAATAGCTGTCCCAAAATGGGAGCCTGGGATTAAATGTAATCACACTGGGGCTGTCATTGGAAGGTGAGACACCTGAGAGGTGAATATAGGAACCCAGTGGAGGCCCAGCACTGTGGCACAGCAGGTTAAGCTGCCACCTGTGATCCTGGCATCCCATATGGGTGCAGAGTCAAGACTCAGCAGCTCCATTTTCAATCAAGCACCCTGCTAATGGCCTTGGGAAGCAGCTGAAGATGGCTTGAATGCTTGGGCCTTGATACCTGTGTGGGAGACCTGGAAGATGCTCCTGGCTCCTGGCTCCTGGCTTTGGCTTGGTCCAGCCCTGGCCATGGTGGCCATCTAGGGAGTGAACCAGTGGATGGAAGATTTCTCCTGCTCTGTCTTTTCCTCTTTCTATCTGTAACTCTGACTTTCAAATAAATAAATAAATCTTAAACATATATATATATATATATATATATATATGAACCCACTGGAATATAAGCTCAGTGAAGACCAGTGGTTTTTTTTTTTTTTCTACTCCTGTAGCCTAGAGTTGAGTGCTTCATACATATTTGTTGAGTGAGTGAGTGCCAACTTCCCATTAATCATGAAGCAGTGGTAAAACAAAGGTTGATTAGGATGGGCAAAATCCAGTACACTAGGTCTTAAGAAAAGAGTGGACAGAAAGCAGATGTGGGGGTGAGGGATTGGCCTCAGGGCCCCTTGCCTTTGTGGAAGAGGTTTTACAATGAGGGTTTCTGCCAACTCGCATGGCGGTGCTGTAAAAACTTAGAAAAGGGGTTCTTCCTCTGAATGGACACAAACTTGCCCTGGAGAGAAGTAAGGACAGGCAGCAGTCCCAGGGCTCAGCGAGGAGGGCTCACCAGGCACAATCCTATGACAGCCTAGGTCACAGGCCCACCCAGAGCACCTAGGTCAGAGGGGGCAGGGCACCTGTACACAGCAGAGGTCAACTGCTGTGCTTGATAGTCCTCACGACTTACGTCTCTCTGCATGGACATGGATGAGAAGCTTACTTTTGTACTGTTCTTCCAATCCCAGCTCCAATGTAATCTGGCCTAATCCAATACATGTAACGTAACTATTCCTAGGTACAAATTGAATTTAAGGGCTAAAATGTTACAGTTCATGTTCTCTAGGAATTTTCAATCTAGAGGAAAGATCACACAGTGTCCACACAGCTGGGTGAGATGAGAATTTGTAACCCAACTGTGCACAGAGAGCTGCTGTGCTGGGGGGAATGAATGGAAGACGCAGAGCATAGTTTGAATGACGTGGTAAGTACTCCAAAGGCTGAAGTGGGGTGCGAGCACTGGACAGGGAAAGATGCAGAAAGCAGAGGGCAAGAAAATGTAGGCTGTCTTTGGACTCTGGTGAGTCATCTTGCTGCTAGTGTGTGGTGTTTAGGGGTAGAGAAATGAACCCATTGCAAACCAATGAAATCTTCACTTAATATATACTAATTCGATCTTCTGTATATAAAGAGAATTGAAAATGAATCTCGATGTGAATGGAATGGGAGAGGGAGCGGGAGATGGGAGGGGTGTGAGTGGGAGGGAAATTATGGGGGGGGAAGCCATTGTAATCCATAAACTGTACTTTGGAAATTTACATTTACTAAATAAAAAAAAAAAAGAGAGAGAGAGAAAGAAAAAGAAATGAACCCAGAACACAGGAGGAGGAACTTGAACTCTTTCTGAGGAGTTGGAGCTGAATTCCGGCCCTAGAAGCTCCGGTGTGCTTGTGTAGTATCAGCATCTGCTCTTTGGAGGAGACAAACTAACATCAGGAATAATAAGAATGGGGGCTTTTTAGGTGTAAAAATGAAAATTATAATTGATTTGTATTTCTTGAAGTCTCCCCTGTAGGGTTTTCAATTACTCTGTGCTTCTCATAGAACCACAGAACCTTAGCACTGCAAGGAGGTTAATGCTTTGGAAGCTCTGACTGGCAGCATTTTTAGCTGGGTCGGGGCTTGCCGTCCTGGGGGGCTTTTGGCAATATCTGGACACAGTTTTGGTGGACACAGCTATGAGTTTACAGGTACTGCTAGTATCTAGTGTGTAGAGGCCAGGAACTCAGCTCAATAGCCAATGCACAGGGCAGCCTCCCCCAACAAAGGCTTACGATCCAAAATGCAGAAGGTGTCCAGGAGAAAACCCCTGGTACCCAGGGTAGCATCTGTGGGGAGAACACAGGCGCCTCTTCCACTGCTGACTGGCAAGTCACTAACATTCCCAGCCTCAGTTTCCCCGATTGGAAACTGAGGTGTCCAGCACCAGACTCACAGAGCTAGTTCAAACATTAACATAAAATGCAGTATTCGAGGCATCACGTCCCATGCTGAGGATGTCTGTTGGGACGAATGAAGTTCTTCCGCGATTTCAGAAGCAGTACGTCTCTCGGGAAGGGAGCAGAAGGTTTCACTAGCTTAGATCGTCTGTTATACAATGTTATCTGTGCAGGAATTATAGACAGCAGGAAATTATCAGGCTAGAATTATCTCCACGGGGGACCAGGAAAGAGGACAGCAGAGCCAGTTACATCCTTTCAAAGAGTGCCCACGTTCTGGCAGCAGGGAACAGCAGCCCCTAAACAGTATGGTTCTGAAGACTTAGTGGGTCTTTCAGAAAAGTTTTTGAGAATGACATTTGTGCTCTGAAACCTGTTTAAGACGGAAACTCTCAGTACTTTCCATAGGGCACCTGGGTGACAATATAATCAGCCACCTGCCCGCCGATCTCCCAATGAGATCAGTAAGAAGCCCCTTTAATCTGACCACTCCAGGAAATGCAAAGCCTCCGGCTTCTAAAGATGGCTCTTCAAAGAGAGCGAGCTACAGAATGCCGGTAATTCTCCTTTATTGGGAGATAAAAGGATTATTTCTACTCAGGCCTTGGCGCTGAGCTGGAGTGAAAAGCAGTAAAATCTGGCTGTCACTGCGTGTTAGTAGCTTGCGCAGCCTGGGGGCGGCAGGTCCATTAGACTCGGGACTGGAAGAAGCACGTGGACTCAGGCTGCATTAGTTCTGCGGAGCGTCCCCCATGGGGGCCGTGCTGGAATTGTAGTCTCCAAGGGGTCGGTTCCGGCTCATCTTCCCAAGGGTTCAGGTCCTGTGCTTCGTGTAGGCAAAGCACCTGAAGCCAGAGACATTGGTTCCCTGGGGTTTTCAATGGAGGCTGAGTTTTTCTCTCAGGGGTGGGAGGGCCCAACTGTGAACCTCTTTTGCAGGCGATTTGTTAGGGACGGGGAGGTCTAACTGGCAATAGTTGCAAATAAACACATTGCAAACCTGGGAATTTCATGTGCTTTGGGTTGATTTAAGGAGTTAAGCACATTTCAGCAGTTTTTCCTGATTTTTAGGCTTTGTCCTATTTGAAATTCATTTTGGGTCAGTGACAGCCTCTCCGCAGACCACTGTAACCTGAGTACTCCCCGAAGCTATGAGTTAAATATTTTTAGTGTCTTGGGCTCTTTGTTTAGCTGTGAGACTTTGACCCTTTCCTTCCCGGGGTTGTTGTGATCCCCTAGTTTTGTTTCTGGTGGACCCGAGGGGGTAGCTCAGTGTCCCAGGACCTGCTCAAGCCACAGCTTACTCCTCTGTGCCAACTCTGTCTGCATCGTGTTTTCCACGGTCCCTGCAGCTGCCCTGGGCACTCCAGGCAGACCGGCCCTCTGTAGCCACCACCTGTGGAGTGGCTGTGCTGTGGTGCCATCTGCTCAGTAGCCACGGTCACGGCTAAGCCTCCCGCCCCCCGCTGTGAGCCCCGTCATTGTGGCTGTACCCCTCTGTGGTTGCTGTTCTCTCCTCTCCACCTCCTTTGGCCTCAGTTCTGTCCTCAGCTGTGGATTATTCAGCATCACTGCCCTACCCTGGGATCCTGCTGCCGGAGCTCTGCCAGGAGGCAGGGCAATGGCTTGGCTCCCTTGCACTTTGCTGTCCCCCACACTTGCAGTTTCTATCCATCTATCTATTTGAAAGGTGGAGTGTATGCTCATGAAAAAGAGGGAGAAAGAGACAGGGAGCGAGGGAGAGAGGGAGAGAGAGAGAATTCCTATCCACTGGTTCATTTCCCAAATGTCTGCAATAGAACTCAATCCAGGGCCCCCACATGGGTGGCAGGGGCCAAAGTACTTGAGTTATTACCTGCTGCTTCCCCAGCTGCACATTAGCAAGAAGCTGGAATCAGGAGTGGAGCTAAGGTTCGAACCCAGGCACCGCAACATGGGGCCCAGGTACCCTAAGTGCCGTCTGAACTGCTAGGTCGACTGCCCTCTATGTTTTAAGCATCTTTGGCTTCACACAAGGTTGTTTTTTTTTTTTTTCTCCCTAGACATCTGCAAGTTTTAGCTCCAGTGGTTCAGTTGGAATGCATTCACCTGACCCAGAAATTGTATTTTCTTTTGACCTTCAGCTCTTCCCCTAATTCGCTCTCCTACTGCCTGACCCCATCCTCTGCAGAACGTTTCTACGTTCAGAAAACTTACAGTCCCCTTCTGAGGTGCTTCCTCTCCCACCTGCAGCTGTAAATGCCTGCCCGTGTCTGAGCTTTCAAGATGGAAGTGGGTTCAGTCCTTTTCTTCAGAGGTTCTTAGAGCAATTAGGAAGTCACCGCTAGAGAGGAGAAGGTACCACTCAACGGACCTGGCAGCCTTCTCTGTGCCTTGGCACCACAGCTCTGCCAGACCCAGGAACCCTGGCAGGCCTCAAAGAACTGTGCAGAGATGGGTGAGCTGCCTACACAACACGCTCTTCCCAGGCACACGGCTAGACGACATTTTCCACGAGTGGTCTGGAGCGGGGTGTAGTCCTGTGCCTGAAGTCAGCCCGAGGGAGCAAGAGGAGACCATGTCTAGCATCCCCAGTCCCAGCTCAGGTAAACCACTTGGCTAACCCTGCACTCCTCCCCTCCTTCCACCCTGCCCATGCCCCACATAGCCACTGAGGCATGCTCCAGCAGCTGCCTGCCAAACATGGCAGGCTCTCTACCTGCCTGGATTTCTGAATTGACTGTGTAGTGGAACAATGCCATCCTTTTTGATTCTTTTCACCAGTGAGACTTTAATTAAGCAACAAGTAAATTTCTATTGTGCTAAGGCTACTGATACTTTGCAGTTCATCCATTACAAGTGTTTCCCCAACTAAAGCAGAAATTGGTCTCTTCTATGCAGTCTGCCTTAATGAAAACCTCTAACTGGTAGCATTGGCTTAGTAGAATGGCAGCAGGTGGCAAGAAAAGTGAGGTTGGCAGCTGAGACACAGGAGATCTGTTCAATAGTATCCCAGCCGACGCCCAGGAAGGCAAACTGTGTGCCTACTGAACCTGGGCCTGGGGAAACAGCGTTCACGGTGTATATTGACTGTTACAAGATGAGAAAAGAGTTAGTTGGTTTATGGACAAAAGTGAAGGGGAATTAAGAAAAGTCCTCAATTTGGAATCTGAGGAATTGTGAATTCCAGCTTCTTTCGCTCCAGGACAGTACTGGCTACATGCTTTGTTTGGCTCAGTGCAGAATTAAAATGCAGGCAGAGAATTCAACCAAATGTGAGCTCCTTCTAACTATGCAGATTGCAGCCAATAAAGCTGACCCTGGCCTCCATATTATGTAACAGTGAGAGATTTAACCAGCAAATACCCTTTAAGGCTCATCCTGGAGACCAGGAGGAGACTAAGGATGTGGTCCCCCACCTACTGCTGAAGATGGGATCAAGCTAACTCCATTGAGTTGAGAGACAGAGCCAAGAAACAAATCAGATCTGAGAATTATGTTCAGAAAGACTCCGCTGGTTTGTGAACCTGACTGGAAGCAAATAGAACAGAGGGCTTATAAGATTTGAAGAATTACATTGCCAAATAAGCCAAGAGATTTTTACCTTTGCCAACACTTAGAATTACCAGACTTTTAGGATTTAATCTGTCCTGTGGGTAGAAAATTGTATTTAATTAAACATGTACTTTCCTGATTCTTAGTGAGGCCAAGCATCTTAATTTTGGCCATTCCAGTTTCCTTTTCAATGAAATGCCTGTTTGTGACTTCCTATTTTTACACTCTATTTGTCTTTTAAAATAATCTTTTCAAATTTCATTTTTAGATATTCATCCTGTCCTCTATGTACTAATCTTTTTCCAGGTATATATATTGCAAATAGCTTTACCTACTTTGTGGATTGACTTTTTTTCCCAGTGTTAACACAGCCAAATTTTTCTTTCTTTGATAGTTTAATGTATCATCTACCTTGTTTAAGAGATCCTTCATTATCCCACGTCATAAAGATA